>NC_141757.1:39020474-39205474 GCF_982258835.1 Parasteatoda tepidariorum | reverse complement strand
AAAAACACAAAATAAGTACCTAACGACTTGTCACATTACTCAACCAAAATGTTTGGGAAATAGTCGAATGACACACTAGGAAGATCTCTCACTGATCTTCTTATGAAACTAAAGTAAAGAAAACATAAAATAATTGTCTAACGACTTGCCATGTTAGACTACTAAGATGGTTGGGAAATGATCCAATGACACGCTAGAAAGATCTCCTCCTGATCTTCTTATGGAAACTAAAGTAAGAAAAACACGAAATAAGTACCTAACGACTTGTCATATTACTCAACCAAAATGTTTGGGAAATAATCAAATGACACACTAGGAAGATCTCTCACTGATCTTCTTATGAAACTAAAGTAGAGAAAACACAAAATAAGTGTCTAACGACTTGCCATGTTACACTACCAAGATGGTTGGGAAACGATCGAATGACACGCTAGGAAGATCTCCTCCTGATCTTCTTATGAAAACTAAAGTTAGAAAAACACGAAATAAGTACCTAACGACTTGTCATATTACTCAACCAAGATAGTTGGGAAATGATCGAATAGCACACTAAGAAGATCTCTTCCTGATCTTCTTATGAAAACTAAAGTAGAGAAAACACAAAGTAAGTGTCTAACGACTTGCCATGTTACACTACCAAGATGGTTGGGAAATGATCGAATGACACGCTAGGAAGATCTCTTCCTGATCTTCTTATGAAAACTAAAGTAGAGAAAACACAAAGTAAGTGTCTAACGACTTGCCATGTTACACTACCAAGATGGTTGGGAAATGATCGAATGACACGCTAGGAAGATCTCTTCCTGATCTTCTTATGAAAACTAAAGTAGAGAAAACACAAAGTAAGTGTCTAACGACTTGTCATATTACTCAACCAAGATAGTTGGGAAATGATCGAATAGCACGCTAGGAAGATCTCTTCCTGATCTTCTTATGAAAACTAAAGTAGAGAAAACACAAAGTAAGTGTCTAACGACTTGCCATGTTACACTACCAAGATGGTTGGGAAATGATCGAATGACACGCTAGGAAGATCTCTTCCTGATCTTCTTATGAAAACTAAAGTAGAGAAAACACAAAGTAAGTGTCTAACGACTTGTCATATTACTCAACCAAAATGTTTGGGAAATGATCAAATGACACTCTAAAAGAATTTTTTACTACTCTTCTTATCAAAATAACCTGCATCAAAAACATAACCAAATCATGAATATACACCTTAGATTTGACAATGGTAGAAAACTAAACATTTAATTTTAAAAGTGTTGTTCCAGAAAAGTGAATTTTAAACGAAGTCTAACTGTACTTTAATCTCAGAAGCAAATTTTCAAGAAAAACAAGTGACATTTGAAAACCTGTCAACGCACCATATAAAATAACGGAATAGAAAATTATAATTTTTTTAAAATTCCATTTCAATATGTAGAATTCCCTTTTAGGAAAAAATTAAATTCGAAATATTACTAAAAATCAAATACATTTATAACGATATGCATATCGGATAATCCAATAACATTCCTTTTAGTATCTTTGAACATCTTAGATAGAATATTTTCACTTAGCCTAGAGGTGCAAGGAATTTCAATTTTCCACATCAGGGATTTACATAATTTTCATTTTATGAGAGAAATGCTCATAATAAGATAAGTAAGATGAGAGACATTTGAATACCCTAAGAATATATCTTATCTCTTAGGAATATTTAATCAGATTATGGTTAACTAGTTGAAAACAAATGCTTCATATCCTAGTTAAGGTAAAGCAACGAGAATGTTAAGCATTGTGAAGCTAAGCAGACTTATTGAAGAGTGTAGGAGTTTCAAGAATTAGAAGGAAAAAAATTATGCATTTTCTTAAAAATGAAAAGGTACAATACAGATCAACAATATTACTTTAAAATTACATTTGAAACTAATAATATACGCAAGTAATAAATTTCATCGTTTGGGGACACAATAGTTTAAACATATTTATTCTGAGTTTAGAAACAAAAGAAGAGTTAGAAATTAAAAATGTATGGACGGGTAAAAACTTTGTTGATAAAACGAATCTCTCTCATGTATTAATCATGAAGTATTAACAAGAATAAATTATAACTCTAAACTATTATTTAAAAATTCGTAAATTGATACTATTAAATTAAAAATATGGCTCATTTAATTGTATGAACAATTCGCTTTTAGCATTTCATTTCTGTCCGTCTAATTGCTGAGTTTGTTTTTGCTCCTCGTTGCCCACGCAAGAAAAGAAATTTCGTAAAGAAATTTGTAAAAGTTTAAGTGTTTATGATTATGATTGCACAGTCACTTGAAATTTCCGTTTTCAGTTTTTTGTATCCAACCACGAAAAAAAATGCAATCGCTTGATTACATACATGCTCACACATACATAACACATACACATTAGAACTTTTCACTAACGATTTAGATTACACGTGTTAGAGCAGTGGTTCCCAAATGGTGTTCCTCTGAACACTATGGTTCCATGGAGAGGTCACTAGAGTTTCGTGAGTTAGGACTTTTTACGATTATGATGATTATAATTATGATGATGATTTGATTATGATGATTGATGATTATGATGATTTATGATTCTGAAACCTGTTATAGGTTTATATCCAACCAACAACCAATTATTTATTTAATATTAAGATTATTTTCATGAATTATTTTTTGTAAAATTGCTGTACAAATGAAGCAGCAAATTTTCAAAAAATATTCATCCAGTAACAATGCATTAAATAAATTACTGAAAGAACATGGTTGCATCAGTATTTCTCTTCGAGCATTGAAATTTAAAATAGAATAACCAAATTCAAAAATAAGGAGTTATTCTTCTTTAATAACCATTCTAACAGTTCCTTTTCAAAAATTATAACTCAGTTTATTTTATTTAACTTCAACTTATACTGCAAAAACAACTAGACTTAACACGCACAGCAAAAATGTAGCCCCTGCAGACTTGTTAATTCAAGTGCCAAACATGAAACCTAATTTTGAGATTCTTTAATGGAACAATAAAAAAATTTCATTCACATTGAATGTTTCTAATTTCATTTATAAATTGTTTTTTTCTTCTTTTATTAACATATTTATACCTGCTTATGAACATTTTATAAAATTAGGGTTTCGCCATAAGATGTTCAATTGCTTAGGGTTCCGTAGCTGAAAAAAAATCTGAAACCATAATGAAACCACAGAGTACTCAAAATGGTTTATACCGTCGGAATAAACTAAACAAATCATTAAATTTGCTATTTTATTTTTTCTTGTTAACACTTAATTAAAAAAAAATTCCTATAATTTTCTTAAATATGCTAGTCATTTTTTAAAAAAGTCATGAGTTCGGCCTGACTCACTAAACAAAAAATGATACAACAAAGCAAAACTGAAAATAGTAGCAAGTAAATAAAAATCAACTCAGATAAATTACTTATTCAAAAGATCTCAGAAATTTAACATCAAGAATCGTATGTTACGCAATATAACTCTTGATTTTTGGTGCCTTTTATAAAGGGAAAAAACACTTTTTTTAATTACACATTTAAATTGCCCTAAACCCATGTTTTGTGTCAATTCTAGGTATTAGTGCTGTGATAATTGATTCAAACTGGACGTATCTAAAGATTAACAGTTAAAAAATACTATTTTGTTAGAAAAACTTAAATTCCACTTTCTTATAAAATTATGAAGAAAGCATAATTCCTATTTTTTTATAAGTTTAAGCTTAATAACTAATTATTTCTAATCAGATTAAAATGTCAAACACTGTATTTTTAAGTACCAGTTTTACAAATAGTTTCAGAGAAAAAAATTCAAGTTAAACTTATACCATTAATATCAGTTAAAATAAACTCGTGTCGACATAAATCTTAGAATGAATAAGTTCGAATCTTTCATGAAAAATGCTATCTCTTAAATCTAAAAATTGTAATCTCATAAAAGACGTCTTCTGTGACTGCTATCATTCGTAAATTCTTAATATTTTGATTTTTCTAACCAGTTATCAGTAGCTATGTTTCAGTAGAATTGGTATGTCATAGTTCTTATTGTAGTTTTTTATTGTTTACAACTAAATGAATCAAAAAAAAATTTTAAACTGAAAAGATTAAAAAATCATTTTATTTTGAAAACGTTCGATTTTCCCTGATAATCGCGCAGCGAGATGCAATCTACTGTAAGTAAACTTCCCACACACACGATCTTGGAACACCAACTACCCATGCATCTTTAGGTACCAAGACCTATAGTAAGACAAAGATCGCCATCTTTTGTTGAAAATCAGAAACACTCCAAATATTTATTTTATAAAATCATTCTACTTATTTACTGTCTGGCGAATAATAAGTGTTCATGTGATGCCATGCAATATTATTCTTATCAATATAAAAAATGTTGATAATTTTTATTATTTTGATTAACATGCAAAATTTTATAAAATTTGACAAAATATTTTTATGTTAAAATTAACAGTGACCAAAGTATAGTTAAAAATATATTGTAATAATTATTGTATCAAATTTTAACTTCATCGCAAAATAAATTTCCAATTTGAGGCATTTTTAATGTTAGACTAAAGCATGTTTTTAATTGTTTAATTTAGCAGCCTGTTGGCTTAGATGTAAGTGATTTTCAAAAATACATGCGATTAAGAGTTATTGTGTACAATATAATAAGAATTTGTCAAACGCTTTATTGTCTATAGATTTTTAGCAAAGAGCTATCCTAAAAAATAGGCTGTCCAAAACGGCAATGCCAAATTTCCTTTTTTATATTTTACCCATTTCCGATATGTAAAATAACTTAAAACCACTTATACTTATTTATTTCAAAAAATCCATTTTTAATATATCTGAAAAAGACAGTTGATTTTTTTTTAATTTCCTGGTTCTGGTTTTTTTAATTTACAGCTGTCCAATCTGTTACCTCCTTTTTAAAATTTATTGGTCAAGCTCAATTAGTTGCCTGTAATACACCAAGCAAGTCTGTCAACCATATTTGTTACATGATGTTTTTAGCCTGAAAGGCTTACACGTGGTGCAGTCTGCACGTTGGGTAACGTATTTTTTTAGTTCAATGATGGATTATCAAAAGCCCACTGGTCTAAATTTTAATTCAGTTTTGATAATGACTATTAAAAACAGTGCAATATAAGAATCAGAGTTAATTACCAATTTTATTTTGTTTTTAAAATGGCTTCTGTTTGAAAATGTCTCAAACTCGAAAATTACGCATATCTTTATGACAAGTGATTTAATTGTCTCAAGTACTACAAAGCACTTAATTGTTCATGATCCTCAATTTTTCTTCAAAACTAGATCCTTTGGATCTATAATTATTAAGTTCAAAATATAACACGATGAAATTCTTAGTCATACATTCGTTACTTTCATAGTCACAGCTTAAAAATCAATTAGGTTAAAAGTCGTCAATATTTGAACACAACAGTTTTCTACACATTTCGGTCGCAAACTCGTTTTTATAGTTTAAAATGCGAACATCTTTTTTAATCGAATGCATTTAACTGGTCGCTTATTTTCCTAGACTGTAGATGTTTATTGTTTTAACATAAATAAATAATTTCAATTAAAAAAACTGAAAGGAACCAAATGTGAACTCGCCCAGGATACAAGGAAAGAATGAAATTAAGTACTTTAAAACGAATTTTATAGCCATTCTTATTCGCTTATTTTTAACACCTTTTAGCGTGAAACCGATATAATAAAATATTTACGCTCCATGATTAATACATCTTATTCCCTGTTTAAATAAAAAAAAAAAACAAGAATAAAGAATGTCGATTCCAAGGACAAAAATTTTAATGCCGGATATTGGCTCTTATCTAGCTGTATTCGCTGTATGGCGAAATGATTAGACGAGCAAATACTTGAAGTTGAACAGTAGTTTAAATACAGTTAAATTCACAAGGATCAAGTTCTTAATATTCTAATGGATGAGCTTGTATTACTAAATAGTACGGATAAAACAAATTTCTCGAAAAAAATCATTAATTCAACTAAAAACTTTTCTTAATTAAAATTTTACCAAATTTAGAAATGGTTAATTCAATGATTAAATTAATTGGTAAAACCTGCAAATTAAATTATCATTAAATTAATTAAATTATTAATTCAAGATTACATTATGAACACATTTTGGGTAATATCGTAAATGCCCAAACAGGCGTTTCGTTAAAATTGCAGAATGTCTGAATAACAAATAAATGATGAATTAAAGCATGCAAATTTTTTTGTTAAAATGTTTTTTCTGCTTAACACAGTAAAATCATTCAGTTTTTAGTAGAAATCTGTTTCAATGTAGCGTAAATATTTCTTTCTTCATTTGTTCTTTTTCTTCTTCTTTAGGTTATTCAACACAACAGTCTGTTACAGACCAAGGATATCTTAATCAGTACCCTCCAGCGAAATAAATTAGTCCCGATAGTTATTTTTTGTTCTTAAATTCCCTATTTTCGAAAGCTATTTCCCTATTTCCTGAAATAGTAACTTAACATGCTCTTCCACAGAATTCTTCAAATTTCATATTCATCTTTAATTTGCACTCAATTTCCTGCTTAAATTTATAAAATAAATTCAAACTTAAAATCATATCTTTTGCCTAAAATTGCAACCTAATATACATTTGTATCGAACTCTTAAAATTTTGCAAGGATCTTTAATTTATATTTAACTCTTTTAACAGAAATTCTTTACATTAATTCTAGCTTAAAATTCCATGGTATATTCATTTATATGTTTACTCAGCATATTCTACCATTAACCTCTCAATTTTTAATATGTATCTTTAATTTTCATTTAATTCCTTCAATTGGTATTCTGTTGCATTAGAGTTGCATTATCTTTAAGTTGCATTATCTTTAAGTTTCATTATCCTACATATCTACATTAATCTCAAAAACTTTACCACTCAAGAGGGAAAAAAATCGTCAGCTCTTTCTCCTTGTATGTCAATTTTTTCTTCTCTTTTATTTGAATTAAAAGAAAGCGACTCAATCGTCAGAAAAGTTTCTATTTCCGAACGATCATTTAATAAACCAATTTACGTCCCATTAAAATAAACACATTTGTTCAGTGGTGTCAGAATTATTTACCTAACCATATCTATTTACCGAACGTGCTCGAATTCCGAAGAGCTTTAACAGCTGATTTAAATCAATTCCACCCCTGAACGCCCATTTTACTTTATCATTCATTTATAAAGTGCAATGGAATTAATGTGATTGAGGCTCATTAGATAGCACGATGATATTGAAATGTTTGACTTACACTTTAGGACTGCATTTTATTCCATAAGTGGCAACATGTTTTCTCATTTGTGAAAACGATGGCACGTTTTCTGTCTTCCCTATTCAAGGATTGTGCACGTTTTGAGCAGACGATTCTGAATGAATCCCAATAAAACCTAAACACGAACTAAAGAGAAAAGCTTTGCTGGGAAGACCGGACGATTTTACCGAAAGCAGCAGCGCCACCGCACCACGAGACCGTTAAACAATGCTTCTTCCGTTCATGACGTCACACATTTCCCGAAAGAGGTAAAAAAAGGGAGTAAGGAAAATCGGAACAAAAGTCGATGCCATATTTTTACTTCTATTTGGAGCTTGCTTTATTATTAGATTTTTTTCTCCTTTCCCCTCATTTTTCAGGAGCGCCTGAAGGAATTTTTTATCAGAATTTTTCGTTCGGCAAAAAAGAGAAAAAATGTAGAAAAATATAGAGAATAGAAGTGTCATCATCAAGCGTAAATTGCCTGTTAAAATCAAAAGGAGAAAGGTACTTGAAGATGCGTGAAAGCTGCTCGTTTCAGTATGAATTGATAAGTACGAAAACTCTAGAGTTTACGTTGTGTTTCTGATTGACGGGTTAAGCTGCTTAAAAAAAACAAGAAAAGAAGACTAAAACTTAACTTCAATTTGAAACTTTTTTTCTTACATTTTAAATTATAGTTTCTTTCAAACATGAATAAATTTTGGGTTATGACTTAAAAATACAATAAAAGGTTTAAAGAATGTTTTACTTTTTTTCATACATAAAAATAAAAAAAAGCAATTAAAAAAAAATTTTTTTTCATTTTGCTTAAATATTGTAATTCATAATTTTTACATAGAGAATATGTATTATATAATTTAAATTAATGTATAGTTTTTATTATCCGGCATTAATGTATAGCATGCAACACTTTAGAACTGAGAATAGATAAATTTTAAAAAAAGGAGTAAGTTGAGTGTTTTTTTAATCTCATATTTAATATTATTATTTAAATGAATACAACAGTTCTTTTATATGTAACTATATACAGATAATTGTTATCTTGTGTTTTGTTTGATATTAATAATACATAAATAAAATTTGAAACAAATAAAGACATTTTTATGATACTTGATTGAATTAACGAACACTTCAGCACTCAAAAAATTCGACAACGAAAAATTTGAAAAGTGGTTTTTTGCCAGTTCTAATATCATCAATTTAATGACTATAGCCCTAACAAAATTTATAATTCTTTTTTGCAATCTATTATAATGAAGATGAAATTCTTTTAATCTTATTCATGATTTTTAGATTTTAAATATCTAATCTGTAACTATTCTAATTATTATAATAGTACTAACTTTCAAGCATTTCGTTGGAAAATAATTGCATCGCAAATTTAAATCCCGACAATCCAAACAATGCGACGTACAGAGGATATATTTTTAATTTATTGTTGCAAAAAAGTAGTAAATAAATAATGATTTAAAATAAAACTTTTTTCAATGCTAGTTTTCTACGTGTATTATTCAAAAGCTAAAATTAGTTTGTTACAAAATTGAATTTATTACTAAACTAAAAAAGTTTTCAAAAAAATGCTACACTTCCTCTTTTTTTTTATTTGCAATTTCGCTTTTTAACTTATTAACTTACTTTTAACTACATGCCAGCTTTCCGCATAATAATGTTTCTAACCTTTAAATGATTTAGGGTGCTTTAACAGGTTGCTAAACACGTTTTAATGAAATATAAATTAATATTATTTAAAAATAGTGACTTTACCTATTGGTAACCAAGATAACTAAGCTTAACTACTTTTACAAAAATATTCATTAAGGGAATTAGAAGAGTTATAGCAAAGACTAATTAAATGCATAATTTGAATAAAAGTAGCTGGGTGTAATGATATAGTTAAACACTTGGAAAAATCAGTTCAGCATTCAACCATAGTATGTGCACTTTAATCGATGAAAAGGTGCTGCAATCTTAATAAGATGTCAAAATTAACCATACTTCCAATCAAATTGAACCATAGTATTGAGTACTCGAATTTAAGAAGTACGAGGTAAATAGTTCAACTTAGCACCATATAACACACAGAAAAAAGTCCGGTAAAACTACTGTAATGTATGTACGTTTTTAAAAAGGTAAGTTTTGCTTGAAAATATTTGTTTCCCGATAAACAATTTACAAATATTAAGAATGTTTACAAGATAACAGTAGTATTCAATTACTGCTTCCATAAAAATAGTATTTTTCTAAAACTGCTTTTCAAAAACACTCTTTTGAGCGATTTAAATGAAAATGTGGCTTATTATAAATCTGCTCTAAGTCATTTAATTTTATAACCGTCGTTGAATAGGTGATCCAATATTTTGGGTTTACGACTAATAAGGTTCAACTTCTTAGCCTTGTAATTTTGAACCTAATCCAGAAGACAAGGTAACTCCTGGATCAAGTATTATCAGAAATTTGCCTTCGTGGAGGAATTTTTAATGGAACTAAGCCGCATTTGCGTTACATGGAGAGGAAAACCACGAAAACCTCCCACGTTTAGCTTGACGATAAAGGGTCTCTAACCCATGATCCGCCTACCACTCAGGATATTTTACGTCAGCACTGTGATCGGAGCTAGCCGGGAGCGGAATTCGTATCGACCAGCGATCGCTGGGATTTGAACAAGGTTCTTCTCATTGGAAGGGGAACGCTCCATCTCCTAAGCCACCACGGCTCTTGATCCAAGTCATTCAAATAGTTAAAAAAAAACATTAAATGACGAGCTGTCTCGTACGTTGTCTCTTGAACTAATACACCAGGTAATTATAGACAAAACGCATTCCATTACCTAAGGCATAATTTCCTCACAAGTTAGTCATGTGTAACTTCTTTCTTTAACATTTAAAAAAAATTAAAATGCATTTAATATTATGTTTCTAAGTTTGTTATTTTCCATAAAATAAAACATTTTTCAGCAAAAAAAGCTGATTCCACTTGCATTTGATCACGCTGCATAACAAAATCAATATTTTTTTTGTGACATTTAGAATCGTTTTCTGAAATATTAATCTATGCTTTCATTAAAGTATCGTAATCGTATACAACTTATTAACCCTGCCTCTCCTGCAGTTTTAAACCTGCTGGCATTTGTTTTCTTAAGAATCTTATGGAGAAACCTTGGTGTAAATGAAAATGAAAACAAAAAAAGTAAAAAAGCTGATTCCATTTGTATTTGATCAAACCACAAAACAAAATCAATATTTAATTTGTAACATTTAGAATCATTTCCTGATATAATGATCAATCAAAGTATCGTAATCGTATGCAATACATTTACATTCTCTCTCATGTAATTTTAAAAGTTCTGTAGTATGCGTTTTCTGAAGAATCTTATAGAGAAATCTTGATGCGAATGAAAATAAAACGAAACAAAAAGAACGAAAAAAAAACGAAAAATCATTATAGAATCCAACACCGCTTATTACTAACAATCAATCTTCAATTGCATTTGAATTTAGAGCATTAACAGTTGTTGATGAAACACGAAATTACTAACCATTTTGATTTAATGAAACTTCTTGAAACTAGCTTTGGTAAATAAAGCTTCTAAAGACCTACCGCAATAGAATAGGGAAAGTTGAAGCCAGCTTAATTGGATTTCTATAAACATGTGTTAAGTTCGTAAGTTTCTAGATTGAAGTAAGCATTATGCCAAATTTAAATATAATAAATGTTGTGTTATTTCTGTTTTGATTTATATGCTTTTTAAATCTCAACAATATGTTTAAAGCTCAATGATTATTATTGAATTATTTTCTCAATAAAATGTAAAAGCACATTTCAGGGAATCTACTATTTTTGATATGTTGTTATCATAGACTATGAAGGAATAGGGTGAGATTTTTCTTGTTTTTCAGTGGCGCCATCTATAACAAAGAATTAGACTTTTGCCACACCAGTATGTCACACCCGTTTATAGGCAGGACCCATTCATATGTCTATTCATTCATCCACAGATCGTAATTTCGACCTGAACCAGAGAACGATCAATCTAAAATTCAGTACTCCCAGAAGTATAATTTATTACGAGAACTTTGTGACCCTACAGATTTAAAGTGTCCGGGTCACCATTTACTACACGGAGAGTCTTTGGCCAGCTGGATTCGAACACTATTTTTGATATAAATCAGATATTTCAGTTTAGATCAAAGAGGAACATAATTGATCAACAAACATACTTTGAAGTTCAAAATGAACTGAAGTTAAAAAAAATTTATTCTAAATCAATTCTTATTTTTCAGATTATTGTAGTTTTATATATTTTTGGTTTCAAAGAAACTTAAAAAGAGAAATTCTAAAAGAAACATTATCCTTAATATTCGAAATTTTATTATCTTGTCCGAAATAGCTGAAATGACAACTCATATTTTCATCAATTTACAGAGAATTAATAAGAACTCTCCGAATAAAATATTTTCTTGTGATAATAAATGCCTCATTTATATCATTGATTCTAATACTGGTGTCGAAGCTTTTAAATAAACCATTTCAGTTGCAAATGTACTTTTCTGCATATTTTAGCAGTTTTTAAAAATACTAATACTCGAAAATGTTTATTCAAAAAATTGCTAACAATCCTTTGAAATTTGAAAGGTAAGTTTTTCAGTTTACAAAAGTATTAACTAAAGGAAAATTTTTGAAATAAATTAAAATTTTGCTTTCGAAATTTTATTGAATGCATAAACAAGCCCTTTTCAGCAGAAAAGACAAAACAAAACTTTAGCTTTTCTTTTATTAACTACTTTTAAAGAATAATTCTACAATTAAAAATAAAAAATAAATCATAAGTTATGAATAATAACATAAATTTTTGAAGTTGAAAACGTTGAAAAAATTTTGCAATTAATAAATATGTGAAAAAATATTTTTTAATAAAAACTTTATTGCATGATGCATTACACAAAATACTTTATAAATATCTAATTTTATTAGCATTTTATTTTTTAAAATAATATTTTTCGCATGATGTTTTTTAAAAGCATAATGAAAAAGGGATTAAAATATTGAAATGCCTTTTACAATGGAACATGACAGAACATAAATTATAAAATAACATAAATTTGCCTTAAATTTCGACTAAATATAGCAGTTTGATAGTTAGCACTCGCTGCATGCGCTTAATCAAAGAATCTTTATAAGGAGCATGTGATTTTCACTGATTCTTAACCAATTGTACCGACATCCAATTGTTAAGTCCACACTTAAACACTTAGTTTGCCCATATATAGAACAAGTAAAAGATTCTTAGAGTTCTGGATAAATTCTAATTAATTTTCCGATTGCTCACATAAGAAACTTGAGTCCAACATTATTTTCAGCCATTTAACTTTACTTGTATCTCTAAATAAACTTACCGAGTCACATCCAGTAAAAACGAGTAGACTTATTAATGCTTGTAATACATCACTTCCTAATACCACGGACATAAAGCTATCACTAAATATTTTTACATTTTGAGATTTTCTATAGGTTTATAACTAAAATGTTTTTAATCCAATGGATCAAAGATACAGACAATCAGTATTAGGACTCTTTGCTAAAATTTTATCATAAGAAAGTACAGCATGTCCAACATGAAAGAACACTCTAGAGTTTGCTTCTTCGTAATTACATTCAAGTTCCATTAAGTAAACATTTTACGTTTTAAACAGTGAAGATCTCGAATATAATTTATTCGATCATATGTGAAATAAAAGAGAGAAGCATTGATTGTACTGCCAATAAATGCAGTTAACAATCACCTTGCCTAGTATCTCTTACAAACAATAGCAATAGTTCGCCATCTTGATGTAAGAGCTCCACAACTTATAGGTGTGGTTTTGGGCGCATTTCGAAGCAATGTATTCATTATACATTTTACTTATTTTCTCAACTTCCCTGTTGTTAATAAAATTGTTTAAAGAATTACGAAGATATTCTTCCCAAAAAGAGCTCAATTACACCTTTTACTTCACTAAATTCTATCTTTTGTTCAGACAGAAAAACTTAGAAGCGTTTTCATTGTAATGCAAAAAAGGTTAAGAACTCGAAAGCTACTATTGTAATGATAGCCGAGTGCTAAACACGGAATATGGAGCTCACAGCAAAAATAATCTATTTAATTAAAATATCTTGCAAATATCCATCTTTTTCTAATGACAGCTTAAAATGCCACACATGTATAAAATTCTCCAAGTCTCATTATGAACCGATCATTAAACTCATTATCTTGCCATCTGATGTGATGAGCTTTTGCATCAGTTGATTGATGTAATATGAGAACTATATTTTCAAGTTCAAGTGTAATTGGTATACTCCGATGCTTCAATACTCTTCATATAAACTTCATTACTCCGATGCAATATAGTACTGACGGTGGACATTTCTGCTGGTTTTTACATCGAATATTGGAACTTTAGTTTTTAATAAATTCTCAGTAGGTTTAGTTCTTTGGGTGTTGAAACCACGTCAATCAAAAGGAAGGTTTTTTTAGACGCATTTACACAAAAAATATGAGCTCAATGACTCTAGCTTCTTTTTAAATAAGTAAATTTCTCTCTTAACTAATTTTGTTTTCTTACTGGCCACCATACGTATCGATAGAATACATATCGACCAGCATCGCTGAAGTTCAATCCTGGATCACCTCATTAGGAAGCGAGTACTCTATCCCTTGAGGCACCATGGCTCTCTAGTGACTAATAGAAGGTACTTCACCATAAGAAAGAGTTTTAAGTTTTATAAATCTGAAGTGATAAGTAACCGATAGTGTCACTTTTCACATGAAGATAAAGAAATGCTCCGAAATGTAAACTTTACTGTTAAATGAGTGGACAGACTGCTACCTGTAATTTTACCTAAGTTTTTGAATCAAAATTCTAACAGTACAAAAACAAAGAGCAAATACAGATGCACATCTTTGTATGCCAAATTAAATAGTAATTGATACTCATAAAACTCAACAATTCTGACAGCTATTCTTTATCCAAGAATATTTTTTTTGAAAAGATAATAAAGCAGTATAAAAGCAGTTTTATATATTTTAAAGCTAAGATTTTTCTATTTTTTCTAAAAATTTTATTTCAAATGTTCTTTTACTAATGTTAAATTATCATTTCTTAGAGATACGGAGATAATATCAGTTAATGAATAAGAATGTTCAAGAAATGGATTTTGTTACATTATTAGATATGTTTGCAATTTAAAAAATGTAAATTAATAATGACGTTCAAATGATTTTTTTCAAGCTTTCAAATAAAACAGCTTTGAAGTTATAAAGAAAAGAAGAGAGAAACTCATTTAAGAAAAAATATTATATTACTATAACATATCTTTTCGAACTAAATGTAAAATTATACTTAAAATATTTCTGAAAACGTATTCAGATGCATAAAAACAGAGATAATAAAATATATAATACCTTATACTGCTTCTTTTACTGCTTTATTCGGCCTCTTTTTTTCAAAATGTTCGTAAAATTAAGATTAAAATATCGATAAAAGAACAGATGGTTGCAGCAGTCCTTTAGAAATAAAGATTTTTTTAAACCAAAAATACCCCACAAATAGAACAATGATATTGAAAATTAATACATTGCATCGAAGTATTAGTATGAAAATGCTTTTTATTTCTACTGAAATATTAGTCTACAGTTCAAAAGATATCATTTCGAATGGCTTTATATTTTGAGTACAAGAATTTCACAAATCCATATTAAAAGAGAGGACTATGAAACCTCTTGGTTATTCTACCAAAAAAAATATAATGTTTTAAATTATTGATAAAATGAAAACAAACTTATTCTTGATGATGAAACTTATGATGATACTTGCAAAGTTCAAAATTATTATAATTTTAACTCACGGAACTCCTTATTTATCCTAACAAAAACACAACAATACTCCTTAAAATATTATTAAAACGACGCAACACGCTTAATAAATTTTTTTAATACTTACACAGCTCAAAAGTGTTATGTGTGTAATTCACGAAATTTCTTTCTTTATATATATATACACCGACGAGCCATTACATTATGACCACCCTGCTAATAACATGTAGGACCACCTTTAACCCTCAAAACTGCTAGCACCCGTCGTGGCATTGATTCCACAATATGCTGATAGGCAGTCTGAGGTATCTGGTACCAAGCGCTCACCAACTGGTCCTGCAATTCCCTCACATTGCGAGGGGGCAGCGTGGCAGCACAAATTTGGTTTTCCAAGTAGGACCACAAATGCTCTATTGGATTAAGGTGAAGTGAATTTGGGGGCCAAGACATGACTTGAAAGTCACTGGAATGTTCCTCGACGATTCGATCCTTATGACATGGTGCATTATCCCGTTGGTAAACACCATCCCCCGCTCGAAAAACTGTTGCCATGAATAGGTTGCCATGAACCTGGTCTGCAACTATGTTCAAGTAGCTTACAGACGTCAGGGATTGTTCTATGAGGAAGGATTATGGGTCCTAATGTACTCCATTAAAACATTGTTCTTGGGCGAGAAACCATGAAAATCTGGGCGAGCCCATTGTCATAAATGGAGGGTGGTCATAATGTAATGGCTCTTCGGTGTATATATATATAACTAAAAACTCAGCGGCGCGACAGCCCATAGAGGGCCAAGGCCTAATGTGCCCATCTCAGTTTTCTTGACCTTTGGGCTCTGGGGTGTAGGAGCAGATGCTCCGGTGCTCCGGTTAGGTAGTCAGCCCAACGCGAAACCCCCAGTGTTTAGTTCCCAAGCATGCTTGGTACTCATTTATCGACCCACTGAAGGGATGAAAGGCTGAGTCAACCTTGCCCGGCCCGAAGATCGAACCAGGGACTTGTGGCACGACAGCGCGAGGCGCTAACGCTCAGCCACCGGGCGCCATATATATATATATATATATATATATATATATATATATATATATATATATATATATATATATATATATATATATATATATATATATATATATATATATATATATATATATATATATATATATATATATATATATATATATATATATATATATATATATATATATATATATATATATATATATATAACAGTACAGTACTTATCTACTTAAAAAGCTCAGTGTCTTTTTTTAAATAACAGTATTTTTCTGAAAAATAATTGATTCTATACTGGCACACTAGATGACCGTATATTTACCAGATACTTTTTTTTTTACAGTATACCTTTTGAATATTCCTAAAAAGCAATCGATTGATATAATGTTTTGATACGTACAGAACTTATAAATATAAATTACGGATTTCTTTGTTTATTATAATAAGAAGACAACTATATCTTTTAAAATATTGATAAAAACAGCACGAGCGATACATTGTTTTTATACTTACAAAGTTCAAAAGCGTTATAAATATAAATTCAATAAATCAGTTGGTAAAAACAAGCTCATGTAATTTTTTGTGAAATAAATAATAAATTGCATATTAGTTTAATCTTAAATTCAACTTTCAATTTTAAGCATTGCATGTCACAGGATCGAAGCAGCCCACTCAGTTTTATCAACAAAAAAATAATTCCTCATTTTTCATACTATTTAGCAATTAATTTCCATTAGAAACAGTTTATTCGTTAACCATTTAAGTTATGCAACCGGCTCTGATATTTTTTTTTTCAGATGAACAATCAATTTATATTTCTTCCTATTGTTACTTTCATGCAGACATTTCATGCATGAAAGACATTTATAATAGTTAATTTTGATCAAACTTAGTGTATTATTTAATTTTGCAATGCAAAAGTTATTCGACTTATATAAAATCTATGACGAAAGCTTGCATCTTAATACATATTCATTGCAAAAGAATTGCCCTTTATTAAACCATTTTTCCATATACTTTTGTAGTAATTTTTCTTCCATGCAAAAATAAAAAAATTTAACTATTCCTAGACTTTCTGCTATTTGGTTTTCTTAAAATATTCCCGATACAGCCAACATTTCTAAACTATATTTATTTATGATTCCATTAAAATCAGTACATAAGAATCTTTTTTTTTTCCCTATTTAATGTACGATTTTAAAAAAAATATGCATTGCAAAAATTTCATATTTTCAAAACTCTGAAGTTTGCTTCAATTAATATAGTAAAATATAATATAGATAATATAATATATATATAATACAATATATATATAACATAATATATGTATAATATAATATATATGTAATATAATATATATAAATATTATATATATATATATATATATATATATATATATATATATATATATATATATATATATATATATATATATATATATATATATATATATATATATATATATATATATATATATATATATATATATATATAGTTCAAAATGAAGAATAGAACAAAGAAAAATTATAGACATATGAAAAAAGGGGGGGACATAATAAGTAAAAAAATAACAAACAACAATTTACATTTAAAAAAAAAAAGGATGAAATTTTATTTAAAAAACCGGAAAAAAAACCGAAAAAGAAAAAAAAGACATAATCCCTTCCTCAGCCCACACGATTATATCCACAAGGCAGAGTGCTTTCTGATATTGTATCAATAAAGCCAAAGCAAAATATATTAATACAATACTGTGAGGAGCACTCAAAAAAAAAATTTTTATAAAACTAATAATAAATAAAATAGATCACAAAAAGTAAAAATAACATGTAAAAACAGTAAATAAAATAAAAAGAAAAAACATTAAAAAGGGGCTATAAAGCGAGTAGCAAAATCAGATCAACTTACATGGACGAAAAGTTTTTCAAGAATGATTTAAAAATATTTTCGCAGAAAGATTGCCAGATTACAAAATATGAAAACCAAAAGATGAAAACAAAAGCACAAATTGAGTGTAACAAGAGGGTTTTAAAGAGTCGTTCTTACTGCACTGCTGAAGTGATTTGTTATTCTGAGTTTTGATTTGTTAGTTACCAAGGATGAGCCGAAATGGATGTGCGCAAGGTAATATTATGCTGGATAATTTTAAAAATTGATCACAAATAGTTTTAGAAGATAGATGTTTATTTAAGAAAAAATATAAAATAGAAAAGATAAACGTAAGTTTCCTGTTTTGCAAATAATTTTAGCCGCGGATTTGCACGATATGGATTAGCACACAGAAAAATTATTTAAATTATCAAAGAAAAAACTTTTAATAGATAATTTTAAAAAAGGATTTGCCTGAAATGGATTTGCACATGGAAAAATTAACAAAGAAAAAAATTTTAGTAGATAATTTTAGCCACGGATTTGCCCGAAATGGATTTGCACATGGAAAAATTGTATAAATTAATAAAGAAATTTTTAGCAAACAATTTTACCCACGGATTTGCCCGAAATAGATTTGCACATGGAAAAACTGTATAGATTAACAAAGGAAATTATTTAGTAAAGGAATTTTTAGTAAATAATTCTAACCACGGATTTGCACATGGAAAAATTATACAAATTAACAAAGAAATTATTTAGTAAATAATTTTGGCAATGGATTTACCTGAAATGGATTTGCACATGGGAAAATTATAAAAATTAACAAAAAAAAAATTTTAACAGAAAAAATGTTTAGTAAATATATCCACAAAAATATACGATTAATTCAATGATTTTATATAAAATTTTATTACTTCAGTTGGGTATCCATTGTTTTTTATCAAATTTTGAAAGAGTTTATCGATTTGTTTTTTAGATAAATAAATATTACTACATATTCTTTTAATTTATTGTTTTTCTTAACTTTCTTCGTATTTTCTTGTATTTACATATTTATTTATTACATATATATATATATATATATATATATATATATATATATATATACACACAGTCCAGTCACATTAATGTGACTACCTGTCAAAAGCCTGAATAACCACCTTTGACAGAGCGAACGGCTGCGAAACGGGCAGGAAGAGAGTGAAATAGATTTCTGAAGATATTCACTGGGATGTTGAGCCATGCAGATTCCAGTGACGTGGCCAGCTGCGCTAGATTACGCGGTTGAGGATCCATGGCGCGAACAACCCGATCTAGGTGGTCCCACAGATTCTCGATTGGGTTTAAATCCGGTGAGTTTGCTGGCCAGGGGAGTACGGTAAATTCATCCTGGTGCTCTTCGAACCACGCACATACACTTCCGAGCTGTATGACACCTCGCATTGTCCTGCTGGTAGATGCCATCATTCTGAGGAAAAATCATTCGCATGTAGGGGTGGACATGGTCCGCAAGGGCAGATGCGTACTTGTGATGATCCATCGTGTCTTCCCCAATGATGAGTGCACCCAGTGAATGCCAGGAAAACATTCCCCAAACCATAATGCTCCCTCCTCCAGCCTGGATCCTTCCGACAATTGTTGCAGGGTGTTTGCTTTCAGACGTTTCACGCCGTATACGCCAACGTCCATCTGTCCGATGGAGCATAAAACGTGATTCATCGTGAAAAGTCACCTGTCTTCACTCTGTGGACGTCCAATTGCGGTAGTGGCGTGCAAATTCCAGCCTTCGTCGCCGATGAACAGCAGTCAGCATAGGTGCATTAACCAGGGGTTTGCTGCTGTGACCCATGAGCAGCAACGTTCGCTGAAAAGTTATTAAGGATATACTCTTGGTGGCCCCTTGGTTCATCTGGGCGGTCAGTTGCTTAACAGTTGCACGTCTATTCGCCTGAACATATCTTCGTAGCCTTCGCTCGCCTCTGTCATCTATAGCCCGTGGTGCACCACATGTGCCACGCTGCTTATTTTGAAGAGTGCCATTTTGCCACACATGGTATACTTTTACCACGGCGGCACTCGAACAGTTCACAAAATTAGCCGTTTCTGAAATACTTCCACTCTTGGCCCGAAAGCCCATAATCATGCCCTTTTTGACGTCGGATAAATCACTACGTTTCTGCATTACGCCAACGATTGAAATGCTTTCCGATGCCCTAGGACATCCTATACATACACTCCACTGTAATGTGCTGCCACCTGCTTTCTGTGATTGGTTATTTCACGTTGACGTCGAAAATAGGTGGTGGTCACATTAATGTGACTGGACTGTGTATATATATATATATATATATATATATATATATATATATATATATATATATATATATATATATATATATATATATATATATATATATATATATATATATATATATATATATGATATTATGATATGTATATATATATATATAAAAATGAGTATAAATTATTTTCCAAATACAGCTTAAACGACACTTGAAATAATCACTATTAAAAAAGTTTTTCGCTTAATATTTCTCTAAACTTTACATGTTTGTAAGAAATTTATTGCATACGCATCTTGTATAAGGGAATGCTTGATCTAAACTAAATTAAGTTTTTAGTACCGTCATTCGGGGCGACTTTGTGCAGCGGGGGCTACTTTGTGCAAATTCGAATTTGGCATTTTTCAAGTGCTGCTATTCAGTATTACGTTTATTTCACGTTAAAAATGCGTGGAATTTGAAGATAGAAGTCTCTTCTATTACTACAAACATTTTTTCGAATTTTAAAACAATTTCAGAGTGTGTTTCGTTCATCCAATGTCAACAACTTTCCGAGGACGTCGGATGTCGAAAAGTGTGCGTGGAAACTTTAGCTGTGAAATGCAAAGACGTTGATAAAACAATTGTCGTAAGTGCAAAATTCTTTATTTATATATTAATAAACAATTATATCATGTTAGCGTTAAAAAAAATTTGAAAATTAATAACAAATAAACGGAAAATGAAAAAAAATTCACTTTGGGGCTACTTTGTGCAAAGTTTCATTCGTTTTTTTTTTTTTCGACAGAAAAATGGTCAGACGTTATAAAAAAATACCTGGAACGAGAAACTACCGTGATTACACTTTAGAAAAGCTGCAACAATGTTTGCAAGTAGTTGCTGGTAGTATATCGATTGCAGAAGCTTCTCGGAAGTACAAAATCCGCAAAAATACTATCTCTAATAAAATTCACAAGAACCACGTGAAACTTCCTGGTAAACTGTTATTTTCCTTCTACAAAGATTTTTCTAATGAATTAATCAAACTATTTAACACATAAAAATATATTTTATAGGACATCAGGTGATTTTGACAGAAACTGAAGAGCAAGTTCTGTCATGTTCATTCAAGGATGTTATGTTCAAATTTAACAATATTATAAATGTTAATGAATATGTAATAATTATTATTTTTTAAATTTCATCCATTTCAATGTTTAAAAATGTATATAGATTTCTTTTGTTTAAACTTAAATGTTTTGAAATAAACATTCTTTTTAAGAAAAAATTCTTCAAAAAAAATGGTTTTTTAACGCTGAAAATTATTTTCAAACTAATATCTTTATATATCTTGATGTTTTTGTCTTTAAAAATGTCAACAATTAACTTTTTTAACAGTTTTATATCAATATTTTACTAAAAACATGATTATTAAACTGAATTCCTATCGCTGCACAAAGTAGCCCCATTTGGGGGCTACTTTGTGCAAGATATGTTTTGACTTATTATTCATAAATATTACATACAAATAATGCCAATATTGATCAAATTCACTCGTCTGAGTCCAGTTATGAATATAATATCGATAAATTTTACTAAAGTTTGAATTAACATAGTTTTTTTACATGTCAAAGTTCAAAAACTGCGAAATCCTGCACAAAGTAGCCCCGAATGACGGTATCAAAAACACAATAAATTGAAACACTTCAGTGATTTAACTTAAAACAATATAAAAATTATTGTAAAGTATAATGCAAATATATTGAATGAAATTGAAGAATATTTTTATTAAAGTCTTACTAAATTTTTAATATTTGTATGAAAACTTGAAACTGTACTTTCTACCTGTGTATTTGTCCAAAATAAATATCTTGTGTAAATAATCTTAAAAAAGTTTATTTGAGGGGAACCAAGATAGGTTTTTAATCGAAAATAATTTACAAATATAATAATTATATATAATAATTAATTAATAGGTTTTAAATCGGTTTTTAATGTTACCAGCAATTCAGAAAACACTTATATTATTTTTAAAATATAATTAAAATTTTATTTTTTAAATTTATCACCAAATTTTCAAACTATAACACTACATTTTTAAAATGTAGCACAAATGCCACTTTACATCAATTGAAATTTTTGAAGAAAAAAAATTTTTTATTAATTATATAATATTTTTCAGGAATTTTAGTGCATAAAATATCTCGTACGTGTGTAACTACATATGCTTTTAAAGTAAGTTAAAGCACTTGTATAATTAAAGTTTTCCTCATATGTCTTACTACATGTAAAGTCACTTAAGGTAAGTTAAAATCTATCAGATAACACAAACTTACCTGTATTTAGTAAGCCAGGTGGTGATGACGAAATCTTAAAATTAATTCCTAAATGATGGCAATTAAATTTACTCCCTATTGCGTCTTCTTTCCTGGGTCAGAAACAACTAGAACCCATACATACACAAAAATTTATGACAATAGTTTTAATGGTTTTTGAAAAACCATTTGTTCACCAATAGGATTGACGATAAATCGATAAAAATGTTTATACAGCGGACAAAGATAAAAATGTTTGGTACTTTTGATACAAACGTATAGAGCCTCAAGATCGATTTGTCGTAGTCTTATTGGATTAAATTTGATGCATTTTCTCTAGGGTAAAGTTACTGAGATCACTTGGAACAAGAAAAACTTTTAAGATAACAGATAATTTATTATAAAACGATGCTTTTTCTTTTTTTAGTAATTTTCTTAAAAGACCGATAATTCATTTTTTTTGAAGATCGAAAAAATCATAAATAAAAAGATATGTTTTGAAAACATATTATCAGTACTTTATTGCAATGAGCTTTAATATTTTATCACAAAACTTTATAACACTGAAATTGTAAGTGACAATGATCTGAGAAATTTGTTTCAAGTTAATTTTGAATGAAATTTTATAAATGATAAGGAAAACGGGTTTTTTGATTAATATTATTTTACCTTCGACTTAATAATGTTTGTTAGTTGTTTTGATTTATGAGTAACTGTTATTTATCTTGCACTAAATTGAACTCTTAGCAAAATCCGTTCAATGTTGAGCAGTAGTATTGTTACCTCAAACCAAAATGTTGTACAGATTTGATAAAACCTTAAAAGGGTTTTAAACTGAACCATATTTCGTTCAAGTTGAACCGTAATAAATCGTAATCAAATTTAAGAGAAGTTAAATTGCACACTGTAAGATAGTGTTTTTCAAAATAGAGCAAAAACGAGTCAAACTAGTTCCGAAACAAATAATTGTGTTAATAATCAAATTGGGAAATATCATAAATTTTAAATTTATACAGTATATATTGATTTTTGAACAAAATTTATATGCCCAAAGTGATAAAGAGGAAGGCATGCGTTAGAAAGGAGCTCGCTAGCTGCTAGCTGGGCTCGAACCAAGGATTTACGGTCTTTTAGTAGGATATTCTAACCACCATAGTCCAGTACAACCAAGTATATAAAGTCCAGAATTAAGAAGCCTTTTATATTCAATTTTGTAAACGTTTTTACGATATAGCGCAACAAGCAAAAAGTTAAATTTAAATTACGATCTTCTGGCTAAGCAATTAAGACCGTATTTTCCTCTTTGTACCATTGGAATTGGAAATTGGAATTTCATGGTATGTCATTGTGGTGGCCACTATATTAAGAATCCTAACTCTTCTTGGATAAGGTTGTGCATGCTCGTTGGAAAGAGTCTCCTTCTACAAAACCAGGGGTCCTTGGTTCGAATCCTGCCGGCAGTTAACGACAATCTCTCTTACACATTTCCCATTCCGCGTAACTTTTGTAACTCTGCTTTTTGCTCAAAAATGAGTATCTGCTGTTTCAATTTTAAATACCGGACGTTTTCAAATTCGACTAGGCGTTCTCAAATTATGACACAATTTTTCCCAACTTTGAAAAACCCTTTTTTACAGTGTTAGTTTAAGAAAAATTAAATTACACGATAATATAGTTCAAATTGAATCACGTTATAGATGCATGTTTCGATATATTTTCGGAAATTATGAAGAGAATCGAAAAAATTTTCACACTACTATAAAATTTGCTCATCCGAAGATAATTCTATTCAAGAATAACTATCTATAGCTATTTATTGTTTCTTAGAACTTATTTTAGTTAAAAGGTTAAAAAATTGAATTTTAAGGTAAAATTTTTATACAATTTTAATCTACGAGTCTCAGATGATAAAATTCAAAATTTGTAGAGAGTTCTATTAGTTCCTCAAAAATGAAAGTTAAAAAATACTTCTTTTAGATGGCGAAATACGCTAATAGTGAAATTAATATAAAGTTGCCTATTCTCTTAACCGTTCTCTTATCTCAAACTATTTAGAACATATTTTCACATTTAGTAGTGGTAAACCCTAAATTGGGTCGGCTGTTTAACGACAGTTACGAAACATAAAATATAAAATTTTGCCCTATATTTTAACAGTCATAAACCTGTATTCGTCGAAAAATGTCATATATAATCAGAAAAAGTGCATTTTGGGGTCTAATTTCGTAACTTGCAGCATCTCCTGCACAATTAATTTCAGAAATAAGTAAGTAAAAACCTAATCTTTAGATCAAAAATTACTCAGAGTGTTTTTTTTTCTTTCACTCATTGTGCATCATATTTTTGATGTAATTAAATGGTAATTAATAAAGGTAATTAAATTAATGAAAATTAATTTAATTAAGGTAATTAAATTAAATTTATAATTAATTAATAGAGGTAAATAAGGTAATTAATAATGGTAATTTACCATTAATGTAATTAAATGGTAATTAATTAAGTAACTGCATTGGTGTAGGGCAGTGATTGCAATGGTGATGCTTTTTTATAATGCTATTTGGCAAATACTTACACTTGTTAATTAAATAATCCCAAGAAAATTAAACTGTAAAATATTACTTAATTTAAAAACTTCATTTGTTTTAAAAATAAATCGATTGGAAATAGCCTCGTGCAATGGTGGCGAGGAACTAATGTAGGTTACAAGGGAATATTCTTGATAACGGACATATGATATATCTTGATAACGGACCTTCTGAGCCTAAGTCTGCGGGTTCGATCCCCGGCCCAGACACCGGATTTTCGGGATGCAGAAAATCCTCAGCTGCCATTTTGTAAGATTATGCGGCATCTTGATCCCTGGAGTGCCTTATTGGCTCTTGGTATTTCCGGCAAAAATTAAATTCCTAGTGCACTTTAGCATCCAAATAGAGTCTCGGTGCTGCCATCTAGCGTGGCAGAAACTACACGTCCAAATTAATATGGCCAACGGTATCTCATCCATTGTGGTGGTCCTGAAAGAGTGGATACCACTTCTGGATAACGCACTAGGTCTGCTCATCGGGAAGACTGATTGTGCAGCTCATTGGAAATTGAAAAAAATATATATATTTTAATCGTGACTCAATCATGCCTGGTTAGTTTTTAAACCGGACTGCTATTCTTGAGTGCTTAAAACACGTCGACAGTTATTTCCTATCTGTATATTTTTGAAGCGAATGAAGTTTTTTAATCGAGTAACTTCACTTGCCATGCTTTTTAGGTTTCTTTTAAAGAGCTAAAACATTTCTATAAAATAACAATGTGTAGTCTCATATACAATAATATAGCAATGTAGTAATATAGCAATGTGTAGTCTCATATACAATAATATCACAGACTTAAGCAAATAATTACAGTCATCAGGTCACCACGGAGTCACCACCTGGTACTCAATATTTTAGCAAAGTCTAGCATAAAATCAAAAAACTGTTAAGCTGCTTTTCATTCTACTAAATTTTGGCTTCTAAGATTTGGTCATTGTTTCTCGAAATATAGCAATTTTGAAAAGGAAATTAATCAAGACGTAAGCCATTAGGGTCTATTGCAAACACCAAATATCTAAAAAGCTTTAATAAATATAAAGTAGCAATGAACACAAAAATGTTTCTTTTGTATTGACGCTCTTTTTAAACAAATACATGCAAATCCATATTTTCAGGTTTGTTTAAAAAGCTTAAATATTTTCATAGAATTACAGTACATAATCCAATATATATTGTTAATTATAAGGCAAGAATGAATTCACGTAAGTAATTGAATAGAGGCTCAGTTCCAGACACCAAATTTATTATGTGTTCATTTTGATAAGATTCTCAAAAGATTCCCCCCATCCCACTAAAACTCGTTGTTTACAAGTTTCACAACCGAGTAATTTCATTCGCACCGAATTAAATTTGTAATTAAAAGAAGGGAAATTGCAATTCCCACTGAAAGTGGAGAGACTAAAAAAAAATGGCGCAAAGCTCCGTCGCAGTTAATTTTATATAATTCGTTTTCTCTATTCTGGAAAACCTTAAACAGGATGCCATCTAAACTTAATAAACAGTTTTGGGAAGTTATAATGAGAAAGAGCCGATTCAATTACTGCGTCTGTCAGGCTGATTGGGAAAGGGTGTAATTAATTTTCCGATTTAACGGGAACAAGACTTATTCAAATTATTCGGAAAGCTATAGGTGCGTGAGAAAGGAGCATTTGAGAATATTTCCACGCGCGCGCCAACGCGTCAGAATATCCCAAGCGTTCGCAGGATTTGCATGAAATTAAAAGCCTTCTTTCTCGCGTAACAAATCGTTAGTAAATAAAAGATGAAAGTTAAACTTTTGAGAATCTTCGAATAGACTCCAGGGAATTTGGCGAGATTTTACGTTCGAGGAAGTGAAAAGATGAATTCGGATTCTTTTGATGCCGAATACAAAAATTTTGATTGGAAATTTCGATTTAAAATGTTTCAAACGCTTTACAGCAAATACATATAATAAATAGAATATGATAAATTAAATAAATTAAATTATACGAAACAAATAAAAGTTTGTAATAATGTTTAGAATAAAAGATAGTGTTTACATTTTTGTGTAGCATCATATTTTGAAATTATATATTCATAAACAAATGATTACTTTATGAAATTAAATTTCTTTTGCGGCTGTTACAAGCCTATGTGGAAAATGAATTTTCCTCCGTATTTAAATTCGGGGAATATTTTTCTTCTTCTATTAAAGAAAATGTAAATTTTTTTCTTAATGCATGCAAATTTCTTATATAAATATTTATATATTGTATTATTTTAGTACAGTATACAATTTCCAAATCTTTACAAGAACTTTAAAAACTAAGATTGATTTTTCTTTATTTGAATGTTTTTTTATTGGGCAAATTTTTCCCCAATAAATATTTAAAGCAATATTTTAATTAATTCTAATGTTGAATGACAGTTAAGTGCCATATATAATGGTCGTTGAACAGCCTACCTAATTTTAGGTTTACTACTACCAATGTTCAACTCCGTAGCTTTGCATTATTGAACCCAATCCAGAAGACAAGAAAACTCCTTGTTCAAGTATTGGGGAAAATTGCCTTTCTGGAGGACTTTTTCATGGAACTCATTTGAATTTGCGTTACATGAAGAGGAAAGCCATGAAAAAATCCCATGGTTAACCTGTCGGCAAGGGGACTCTAACCCATAATCCATCTACCATTGAGGATACTTCAAGTCAGCACTGTGATTGGTGTGAGCAGGTTGCGACCTGGATCAGCTCATTAGAAGGCAAGTGCTCCATCCCCAAAGCTATGGCAGCTCTCTTAAATGCAATAGATCATTTTTTAAACCAAGATTAGAATGAAGTCTCAAAGCTGGTAAATTACTTTTTTAGTTTCGTAGCAATAATTTTAAATCAACACTATTTTTATTATTCCCTACGGCATATCAATTTCAAATGCGTGGCCCAATATTGACAAATACAGGATGTTTTAAAATTCAGGAAAGAAGTAACTTCGACTGTAAATACAGGTTTTTAACTAAAAGCGTTTATTTTTTAATTGATTCGTAAAGTATAAAGGCATTGCCGGTAAATGGCCTGCCCATATTTACACTCTTATGGAAATGTTCAATGACCATTTTGCATGACTGGGGCTAAATTTCATTGATGCAGCTCCTTTTTGCCTCCTTCTATGCATGGGTAGTTTGAACATTTTTGGCATAAAACTTTAGACTTAATAAAAACGAAGAAAAAAAATCCAATAGTGTTAAATCGCTTGACCTAGGTGTCTTATTTCTATCACAAAAACCGGAAATTGCATGGATAAGGAAAGACAATGCCCAGCTGAAAATTTTCCTCAGTAAAGAAAATGCCTCTTTTTTTTGTGTGGTCCTCCATTTTAAGTAGCCTAGAACTGGCAGCTATCATGTTATTATCTTTTCTTTAGCAACAATTTATCCCGAAAATGACGAAAAATTAAAATCTTGTGCGAATTTAGGGACAATCTTAATAAATGTATTCTGACGGACAGCAGCTTATTAAGTATGTAATATATATATATATATTTCTTACATTTTCTTTATTTATCTATAATAATAAAATGGAGAGTTCGTCTGGCTGTGTGTGCGTGTGTCTCTCCCTTATAATTCCATAACCATATGTTGTATAAACTTGAAATTCAGGCAGAGCTGGCAATTTTAGCCTCTTATCCTAAAATTAGTTCGAAAACTTCAACTAGATCATTTGAGAGAGATGTTTTAAAAATTGAATTTTCTCATTGGTTTATAACTGGAAATTGATATAAATAATACTGCAGAAGATTATACTTTTTCAAATATTTAAACGATAACATAAATTATGTTTGTTAGCTTGCACCCTTCATTAATCAAAAAGGAATTTGTTACGTTTTTTAACATTTATTTATTTTTTATTCGTTATGACAGATAAATTCAAAGATCAACATGAACAGGTAGCAATGGTGGTTTACGTCGACAAATTGTATTTCTAAAGTTATCTGAAATCACATATTTATTTTGTTTATAGTAATACTTTTAAAGCATGCTTCTATAAAACTAATATATTAATAACAACGGTAATCGAAATTAAAAAAAACTATGTACTAAAAACAAAACTAATTAATAAATGTTACTAATTCTCTTAGAAGAAACGGAAAAAATCGCCAGACTACTTTGGGTGCCAGTGATGCTTGATTAATTTTGGAAATAGGATTAGTAGGAAAAAAACTAAAAAGTCATATTAATGGAGAAGTGATAATAATTCAGTCAGAAGAAGAGTAAAAAGTCAGTTATCCAAAATCGATTGTCACAAAATTTACGTAATGTTTGAAGTAAATTTCCATCATTCACAATAAATATTACCACTCAATAAACTAAGCCAATGCCACGGTGTACGTGACAAAACACGACTCGTCCGCAATATCTAGTTAAATATCATTTTTATGGTTTCAAAAGCACGCTAGGTATAAATGCTTACAAAACCATATATTTCATTCACGGTTTTTTAAACATATCAGTTGTAAACGGTGTCAAACCCGTAAAGGTAAATAAATGCTCCAAGCTGTAAACTATATAGTTAATCGGTTGAACTGACTGATATAGTTTATTTTACCGTAATTTCAGAAGGAAAATTCGGACAGTACCGTTGAAATGTGTGATATTAAATTAACGCGGAAAATGAGTATTAAACATGTTTGATAGTCGAAGGAAACTAAAGGGAGGTAAATGGCGATTATTATGAAAAGAACGTTTTATCTGTCAAACACACTGGTTTTTATAGTATCTCCATCTTTCGTTGTAATTATTTGTCTGATTTTGATAAAGACTTTTACTTACATTTGCCTTTTTCCAGTTAGTTTTTTGGTTAATTATTTTGCTATTTTTGATAATTTGAGTCTTTAAATGTGCTTTTTTTCCATTTTTTCTTTAAAAATATTTTCAATAAATATTATGATTACGAAACACACCGCATAGTCCATTGAAAATTAAAGAAAATAATGTGCATAATTCTGTGATCTAATATTATGCAAAGCGATAATTTAACCATTTAAAATAATCGTAAATTCATCTACAACTAATAATTTTGCATCATCAAATTAATTTTATCATAATGTAATCATAATTTTTATGATATTAGATACATTATTTTTAAATTTATATAGAAAAAAATTACGGTTAAATGACCGTAATAACATTTTATTAAAAAATTCCTAATTCTGGTTAATAAAACGAAAATATAGGGAATTAAAAATCACTCATTTGGCAATTTTTTTCATTCATATGGTAACGGTTAACACACACTTAGTAAAAATACAAAAAATAAAATAAATTGAATTGAATAAATTATTTTATGTCAAACTGTGAGCTATCGTGATGAAATTACCGAATTTTATCATATTTACCAAAATTGGCCTCATAATATAAAACTATGCTTATCATTAATTTCACTAAAATCATTAACAAAGCCCTTCAGTAAAAATTATCGATCTTTTTAGAGTTCTCATCGAGGCAAAAAATGAGCTAAATTTTACCATATTCTGATAGTTTGACCATACATTTTTCTCAGAGTAGATATTAAATAGTTAATAAAAATAACCCAAACATTAAAGGAAAGTTAGGTTTAGTTTTTTAAGTTTACTTTCTCACATACCATCAACATTTTTGTAATCAGAATTCACTCTAATTTTTTCATAATTTTCATTTTATATTTTTATTGTGACTTAAATACCATACTTAGTACTTACAGATTGGTAAGTGTTGCCAAAATCTAAAACTAGTTTCATTGCCTGGAGAACATTTCCTTGGTCATAAATTATTAAAACAGCTTTAATTAATTATGTTTCATTAAATGCAGTTTTAAATATCGACAACCAAACGCATATATTAATAAACTGAAACATGCATCACCTTTTGATTTCTGAACAAATTCTACTCATAATTTCCGTTCGCGAAATGAATAAATGAAAAGAATTCTCTATCTAACTTCAAACAAATTGAAATGAATAAATTAGAGAAAAGTAAAGCTATGTTCCACCATAATCTCAAGAAATTGAAAGAACTATAGCTCAGAAAAGTTATCAAAGGCCCTTGTTACAATATACCTTTTCCCCGAATAAGAACAAAGCCATTGTTTCCTTCCTTTATTAACAAATTTATTTATTTTTGCATCCCCAATATGCGAGCCATGAGCAAAAAAAATTCTTTTCATCAAGAGGCAAATCTCAGTGTCTGTATACCTAAAATCCTCACAATCAAAATATAAGGAACCACCCGTTAAAACACTAATATACTTCTTACATTTCCCGAAGACTTTAGTTTATATTCTTCGATTTTTTTACTTTCTTTTCGAATATCCACCTGCTTTTGGCAGATGAATTCCTTTGTTCTAGAATGAAAAGATAAAAGAGAATAACCCGGGCATTAAATAATAGTTCGAGCAACCGTCTTTTACAAGATGATGAAAGAAAATATGCAAATGTAAACCCTATGAGCTTTACCCAATAATTAATATCGTATTCCAAGATGTTAGGCACAGACTCGAAAAGCGGATACTGGATTTTGAGGGTATTCAAATTTGAAATATTAAAAAAAAAAGGGGAAAAAAGTTATTTCTTTTTATTGAAAAGAGCTTTTGATAGGATATTCAGTCTTTTTAATTTACGCTATGAAAACTTTCTTTGTTATTTGCTTTTATTGTTGTTGATTTTTGTTTTGAAAATAATTAAAAAAAAGATGATATATCAATAGGTTAGAAGGGTCATTCTTTGTTAAGTTTTGTGCTACATTTATTTAAAACTCATTTTTAATGAATATTGAAAAAACTGAGTGATTTATTAACAAAATAATATTGCTCAGATCTTCAAAGTGTTATGAAATATAAATTTTCATTTACATTATTTTAACAATCCGTTAACTAATCAGGTAGGTATTTAGCGAAATCATTAGGTATTTAGCGAAAAAAATTATTTTACGTGTCATAACTCTAAGTGCATTATTTTAATGCAGGATTGGGTTGAGTTGGTTTGTTTAAACCAAACGATTTATTTAAAAGAATCTTTTGAACAATAATTTTTTTAATTTTTTATATAAAAATTTATTAATTTTGAAAAATTAAATTTTCACATCATTTTGAGTTTAACTGCTGAAGTGAATTTGCATCACTTTAAACAAACATAAAAATGAAATTTTAAAATGCTTACATATCATTGCGTTTCTGAAAAAATATCTATGCAAAATAAATTAATGTGAGCAAGTTTTATGCTAAGTCATAACGTCTCTATAAATCAACTCTGTTTAGCTTTTAAAATTGGCTCAAGTAAGAATTTAAAGAGTTTAAAATTACACATCACTATGATACAGCAACTTTTAAACTGGTAATGGCTGGTGTGCATTGAAATATGTTTTAATAACTGTTTAGTTAGACAAAATAATTCGTACCTTTAGAATTTTTTTTATTTGTTGTACCTTTATGCTTGCTTAATTTAATTTTTTTAATTAATTACCATAGTTTTAAAAGGCATTTCATTATGTGAGGATCACAACTGGTTAACATTTAGTTTTTTTTTTTAGTTATGCATAATTTAAAAATGCTCTGAGCTTTTGGGGTAATCAAAATTTGTTTAAATTTGTTAAAATTATTGCCTATCTTAAACATTATTTATTTTGAGTGTGCGATGTTTAGTCCGTTTTTAAACATTATGGCATGTCAAGGGGTTCTAAGACATTTTTGTGCTCGGGGGCCCTACGTGCTATTAAGACTGCCCTGAGAGTGAGTTGCCTAAATCGTATCTTTCTCAAATGGTACTGATTCATTTTTTAAGGAAATATTTTATATAGAACGCTCCAGCAGTGATCGCGGAAGTATCAAAGCAGTGGGGCGTCTCTAGAAGCTTTCCCCATGAAAATTTTAAAGCTAGCTTGAAATAGACATTTTTCTTTTTTTGAATTCAGACACAAAAAGTTATCCATTTTTTTAAGAAAATTTTAAATTTAATTACACAAATAGTAAGTGAAAAATTTGAATCATAGAAGGGGTTAAGTCCCCTCATTCATTCCCCCTTCTTTGGTTCCAAGGTCCCCGGAATGCTTTACCATATAAGTTAGGAAGCGTATTTTACGTAAAGGTCAATGCAGAAGAATAAGTTAATGTGTACTTGCCTTAAGTTTTTATTTAAGTTAATAGGTTTCACAAGTTTTTAATGTAATTTTAGAGCATTCTGTACAAGGATATAGCATACTAATGTACTGAAAACTAATGTAATGTAAATTTGTGAAGAACTTTTTGATGGAACTAACCCGCTTTAACTATAGCTTTCCATGTAACTTTTGAGTTGCACGGAAAGGAAAGCCACGAAAACCACCCATGGTTATCCAATGAGATTCTAACTCTTGATCAGCCTGCCACTGAGGATATTTTACGTCAGCACTGTGGTCAATGTGAGCCAAGGGCGGAATTTGTATCAACCAGCCACCGCTGGGATTCACGTCAATGGGGGCAGAACACTCCTTTCTCTGAGCCACTGCGACTGCTATCGGTACGATTTGGAAACAAAGGATCAACTTCAACTACTGAACTAGTCGAGTTTCAAGCCATTTACGCTAAACTTCACCAAAACTGTCGAAAAATGGCTAAGAAATATTTCAAGACTAAGGTTCACCCAATACCAAAGTTCTCATCTCCAAAGTGAGGCTTAAAATAAAACTACAACAATTGAGAACTTTATCTATTCTGGTGAGTCAAACTTAAAATTAAACTGCCTTTTTGACAGCTGAACGCCTCAGTCTAAATGAAAATCAATTTGAAATTTAGCAAATTCAATGAGATTTAATATCCTTACGATAAGATTTATTTTCCTTATTCCCAAGAAGGAAGAAAAAGTGGTAAAAAAAATCTAAGTTATTAACCTTTTATGGTTCGTCAAATAATCATCAAGTAATTATTAATAAATTCCGTAATTTCAGCAATCCCAATACTTTTTATGTCAAAGGCTTCAATCAAACTAGTTTCCACACTTCTAAAACCTAAGACGAAGAAAGTTGATTATAAATCTCCAAAAGACGATGCAGCTTCAACAAGCAGTTTTACCTTACAAAAGTCACGCTTGAACTTCGTAGCAATTAGGTTTAATTAAAATTTCGTAGGGTTATACTATACTTATGCTACTACACTTGTAAAAATTCAAAACTTGGATATTTCATTTCTTATTATGCTATTAAACAATTATTTGGAGTTACACTTATTCCCTCAGTCATGAATACTCAATAGTTTCGAGGATAGTACGGCTTAGAAAGCAGGTGGTACGAATTAGGCAGCCGGTTTTCTAAATGATACCATTTGCAGACCTTGCAAAAACCATTAATTTTAAGATGTGAAAGTCAAGTATAACCAATAAAGTAATGTAAGTAGCTGAATAACTGCGTTTTATTATTAAAATATTTCTTAGGAAATTGTCAGAGATTTGTTACTGATAGAAATTCGAACATTAAAAGTGGTACGATTTAGGCAACTTTCCTATATAATTATTAGATTTGCATGGATCTGAAGATTTTCAAAATAATATTATACAAATCTATCTACTTTTTTTTCCCTTTACACTGAAAACTTAGTGACTATCTCAGTGACTTTAAAGAATTTTTTTTTTGAAAAACTCAATCGATTTCTTAAAAAAAAATATGCATAAATATTGAATCTCTTAAATCAGGAACAAAAATATTTTATATAAAAAAATAATAGATATTTCTATTCCTTTCCAAAATTTTAAATTTAAAATATGCTTCATTAATCATTAATTCTGACAATATTCCTATTTCTCCCTGATCTTCTTAAACTTTTTATAGCGACCGTTTTTTTCCCCCCAAACTTTCGCTATCGAATCGCCGATTCGATACGCTTATCAAAAAGTTGATAAATGTCGCATTTTCCCCCCATACATTTCACAGAATCTATTCTCACGGGTGTACCAGGAGAAAAGTGCGAAAACCACTTCGGCGTATATTTAGCGACGAAACGATGAGAAAGTATCGATTTTGGAAAGCCAAAGCACCTGCAACTCTATAATAGATAATCGATTTCGCTTTATCGGATTCAAGCATATCGAAATACCCAGTTCCAACAGAAATAAATCATACACTGCATCGGATCAAAGTGCCAATACACTTTAACGGCCATGTGGTTGAATTTTGAAAATGAACTTTTAAAGGACAATCATTATAGTAATTTCTATTTACCTAATTAAGATGTTAAATAATAAGTAATGAACTGAGAGACAAAAAGACTGATATCTGTTTTTAAAGAACTGGATAATAATATAGATTTATTGAAGGAAGATAATGATTAAGAATTATTTGGATATAATTCAACTTGTTTCCGAGAATATTAAAAGTCATTTTACCAGATTCAAGGACTTCTGGGAGTTTTTATTTTAAATAATATTGAAAAAATTGCTGAAATAAGTATTGGTAAGAAACTTTTTTGTCTTTAAGATAGAGCTAGTGTCGACATAGGGCAAAAATGAATGACAGGAATAATTAATTCTGTTATACTGATTAAAGTTTCTCTAATTTTAAGGAGATTAGCAAAACTGTTCATATGGAAGAGAAGAACAAAGCACTTGATTGTAAAACAGCGAGCGTTTTTAAAGTGAAAAAATAAATTCTTCATTTGCTTTCAATTGCCACTTTAACATTTTGTTTTGTTTTTTCAATTATTAGGAGGAAGTTTATAACCTGTGAGTTTGATTATATTATTCAATCATATCGTATTACAAAATTCCAACAGAAATAAATCATGCACTGCATCAAATCAAAGTTCCAAAGCATGTGGTTGAATTCAAAAATGACCTCTTGAAAGGGGAAATATTTAATAATTTTTATTTACCGAAGAATTAAAATGCTAAATAATAACTAATAAACTAAGGGATAAAAGGACTGACAACCTTATTGAATGAAGATAATGATGAAAAATTATAGGTATACAATTCAACTTGTTTACGGGAATACAAATATAGTTATACCAAATTCAAACTTTCCAGTGTTTTGAAAGATAATTTTAATGAAATAAGGTTTGGTCAAAACATTTTATGTAGTTGAAAAAGGAGCTAATATGATATTAATTTTGTTAGTCATTTGATAAAATTCTCGGTAAATTTAAGCAGATTTACAAAGCAGTTCAAGACTTTCATATACAGTAACATGATAACACATAAAATTGTTAAATAGCAAATAATAAAACATTTTTAAGCTTAAAAAATAAATTTTTTATTTGCGCTTAAATTGTGACTTAAGACAATTTTATTTTGGTATTTTATTTGGTAATGTTATTTATATATAGAAGTAATGTTATTTACATATATGATTATCAGATTTAGGCATCTTGAGCAAGGCAGTTCCAAAGGAAATAAATCATACTCTGCAACAGATAAAAGTGTCAATGCACTTTAACGGCCATGACGTTACATTTCAAATAACCTTAAAAAGTATAATTTTTATAATTATTTCGATTTATCTAATTAATATGTAATAAACTAAGCGACGAAGATAGTGGAATCTCTTTTTAAGGATCCTATTGATGATATTGATTTATTGAATGAAGATAATGATTAAAAAAAATCATCTGGATAGAATTCAACTTGTTTTCAGGAATATTGAATGCAAGTTTACGCAAATCGCAATCTTCTATATTGTGGAAAAAGAGAATTTTTTTTTAAACAATTGTTAACTGCAAAGATTTTGAAAAACTTTTTTGGCTGCTTTAAATATAGCATTGCAGTCAAGGTATGCTAGAGTAGGCATACATTATAAAATAGACCAATTAAAGTGTCACTTGGTGAAAAAAAGCAAAGTTAGAACTCCAATTTTTATTTTAGGTGTACAAAGCTTAGAGAAATTAATATTTAAAATAACAACTTTTAATAATGTTTTCTAATATCTAACTTATAAAGCATAATGCTTATGTGCATATGTATAGAACTTATACATACCGATTCTGATTTCGAATTCTGAATCAATTCACCCTAAAGTTGATGTAAATGCGTTCGAAGACACGGTGGCCCTAACTGTCTATTTTAAAATGTCCTCCTATCACCAATTCAAGCGTAACATCATATGAAAAGTGTTCTTTATACAGTTTGATATGTATTTCATAATATGAGTGATTTGCAAGTTTTCAGCTCGAATGAATCAAAAATTAATTTATCGCACGTTTTTATGAAATATTTAGCTCTTGTATCCTTCTTTTCCTTTTTTTTTTTTTTTTAATCATAAGTAAAATCAACATTAATAATTTCATGTCATATTGTGATGACGCGGCTGAAATTGTTTCAAAAGGTGGATGAAACGACGTGGTTTCTTATAATAATATTCCTTAAATTTTTAAAGCTTGTTTCTATGAACTCAAATTAGGAAGTCGTAACAAGAACTAATAAAAAAGTGAGTAAGACTTAAGCCATGGAAAAATTGTGGTAAATTCTGAATATTAGATTTTAAATTAGACTATGCTTCATCATTCTTTTAAAGAGTTGAACTCCTGACTCATATTATAGTAAATCTAATTGTATGAAACCACGCCGGAATGTACAGAGCGCAAAACAAAAAACGGACCAGCCAGAATAACTTATGATTTAATGTTCGGATCTTCTCATTCCAGGACTCAATCTTAAGGATTCTAGGAGGTGACCTTAAATATACTATTTAATTAGCGCAGGCTATATTTTAAGTTACGAAATCAGACAAAATACGTACTTTCCCCAAATAAACATAACTTTTTTCAACGGATTTGGACTTCAGACCCCCTAAGGTATGGGGGGGGGGGGGGTAGTCGCAATCTGAGAAATATGGTCCCCATAGTTTGATTGTCTGATTAGAAGAGCAGTCCAAAGTTTAGAAGAGAGTTAATTTTACTTTTTACTTATTCCTCCATAATTAATAAAATTCGTTTATTCAGAAGTAATTCTATGGAAAAACAACTTTTAGTTACATGTATATTATTTTTTTAAATTTTATATAAGAATGGTAGAAAATTTTTTGAATAGGGCATAAACTTTTTCATCATTTTAAAGAATGTCAATTATAAAATACAATATAAAATATAAAATTTGAGTGAAATCGGTCAAACAGCTCCTGAAGAAATAAAATGTTAATAAAGCCGTCTTTTTAAAATTCGATTTCTCACGTACTATCCAACCGATTTTCCTCAAATTTCGCATTTTGTCATGTAAAATTACAGCTTTTAAAATTATGTAAAAAAAATATGCACTTTAAATTCAAAATTTCTTCGAATTGCTATTAAATAAAATAATAAAAAAATATAAATATTTACTAAAAGTTATATTTTGCATGGATTAACTTTCGATAAGCGAATTTTATAACTCTATGCATACATTTTTCAATTCATTCAAAAAGTTCTTGAGATATGGCGAAATACGCGAAAGTTAAAATTAATATTAAGGAGTCCAAACTTTGACTTGCTCTCCTGGCCAAACTATAGGGACCATATTTCTCAGATTGCAGCTATTCCCTATATTTTGGGGGTCAGAAATCCGAATTCATCAAAAAAAAAGGTATGTTTTTTCAGAGAAAGTACATTTTTGTGTCTGATTTCGTAACTTTAAATATCGTCTGCATTAAGTAATTAGCATAATTGAGGTCATCCCCTCAAGCCGTTAAGATTGAATCCTAGAACGTGAAGATCCGATCATTAGATCTAAAGTTATTCATGGTGGTCCGTTTTTCATTTTGTGCACTGTATAATAAATAGTAATAAAATTGAGGTCGTGTATTTTTCTGCAGTACGATTTCTGCATTAGGTACCTATATTGGCATAATGGGCTTGCACAGCACTTATAACGACAATAACAACAATATTTAATACCACTTTAATTTAGTATCGCTGGCGTCAATAATTATTTGGCAATCTTTTGCGACTACCGATATTAGTATTGTATAAGTACCGATATTATAAAAATATTGATATCTTTTCTAATTAGTTTCGAGAATTAAAATTAATTAATTTCGGTAACAGGTACAAATTGAAATAACAAAAAAATATGTTTTGCATTTAAAAGCTAAATAAATGGAGAAAGGATAGTCGTACATAAGAACCATAAAAATGTGACTCATTGTTTTTGACGCCAGTGAAATTTAATTAATTATGGCAATAGGTACAAATTGAAGCAAAAAAAATAAGTTTTGCACTAAAAAGATAATCTAATAGGAAACAGGTTTTGGGAAAAATAGATGTACTTTTTAGACTTTTTTTCCGTAGCATCAATGAACACATCTGTGTCCCTTACATATTTTTTTCTGACTCTAAAGTTATAAGCAAAAATATATTTTGGTATTTTTAAATATAAAAACAGCCTAATAGTTAAAAATCTGTTAAATCATTGGAATTATATTTGTACTAAAATTTAAAATCCAATAAAAGTAAAATTTGAAAATAAGTTCTTTTTTATTCTCATTCAAAAGTTCATCAATAATTGATTTTTTAAATTAAATAATCTTGAATGATGAATAACTGTGTCTCTTAGATCTAAATAACTGAAAATAAGCTCAAATTTTAAAAATTATTGTTTGGTAATGAACCCTGTTAGGAAGATTTTAAAGTTAATGCAGAAAAAGGCACCGGTGTTTCATGTTTTATTTCTAACCATAAATTATTAAAAAAGCTAACTATAATATTTTTTTACTTATTTTTACCTAAATTAATAGAATATAATGAAAAAATATGAAAAATATGTTTAATAAAAATTCTGCGTCAAAAGATTAAGACTACAAATAACATCGATTTAACATAAAATGAAAGCAGTAAATGATTTGAATATGTGTTTCTTATACGTAAAATTTGTTAAAAAAATTCTTCATAAGGGAACAAAAAGCATAGGAAATAAAATCTTTCATTGAAAAAGGGTTCAAATCTACAGTTTCGATGTAGAAAAAATCAGCAAATCATTTTGCGTTCCTCTACGAAATGCTTATTCTCGCAACAACAAAAAATTTTACAAAAGTGGACTTATTAACTCCACTTGATGGTGTGTTTAAAAACTAGCTGGAAGTCAACCTAACATCCTAATGATATGAGAAAATTATAAATAAAAAAGAAACTCTCCTAAAATTCTGGAGAGATGGCAACTGTATCTTAATCAACCTTCACTAACAACTTTGTTGCTAAGATGCAGTTACTATCAGGAATAAAGAATGCAACAGTAACTTGAATAATAATTCATCCGCTAATAAACACACTATTCGGCTTAAAACAAAATTCTCCCTAAAAGATGCTTAGCTGTATTTTTAGACATTTTTCAAGAAAGACGAATGTTTAGCTAGAAAACTAAATGAATCGATGGACTAATGAGTCTCACAATAATTAATCTTGGATGAGTTTGAAGTGGTGGGTTTTCTGGAAAGGAAATCTTCTTTCCAGTTGTTTTGCCTAATAAGCACCTTCCCTTCGAGGTATTTTGTGAGAAAGGAAGAATTGCTCACTTGTCTGAGAGACTATCTATACTGCTTCGCAAATAAAAGAAAGGGAATAAAAATTAATTAAATAAGATTACTAATAAAACTTGAACTTCACGTGTTAGTATATACTAAAAAGAATATTTTCAAATTATATTCATACATTATATAAATGTATAATATTTAAAAGTACATTATTAACTAACTATATTCCTATTTGTTCCGAAATGGATTCCTATTGTGTTCCTTTGAAACAAAAGCTTTAAAATTTTAAATTTTCAGCATCAAAATAATTTTCTTTTAAGAAAGGTTAATTTATTCTCTCTACGCCATAATATATGTTTCCGTATTTTAAGTTTTTTATATCAAACAAGACTACCTGCAATTTAAAAAAGAATATATCTGAAAGAAGAGATGAATAAAATTTGTGAAATTCCCCATTTTAACAAAGAAATTTTCAGTATTTTTTTTTTTACTCAGCTCCTAAATTATTTAACGTGATACCTATTTCGTTGCAGTCTCTAAATGTACATTCTACTTTTAAACTACATTGTATTAATTTATAATTAATACATTCTACTTTTAAACTACATTATATTAATTTATAATTAATACATTCTACTTTTAAACTACATTGTATTAATTTATAATTAATACATTCTACTTTTAAACTACATTCTATTAATTTATAATTTATACATTCTACTTTTAAACTACATTGTATTAATTTGTAATTAATGTAGACTTATTTGATCTTTTTTTTAATCTTTAAGAAAAAGCAGGCATTATATTTTTTAACCAGCTATCTTATAAACAGATATATTTCTATTATTATTATTTAAATATATAATACTTTATACTTCTTATAATCATAATTTCATTTACATCACGTGCATAAAATCTTCAATCGTCATATATATATATATATATATATATATATATATATATATATATATATATATATATATATATATATATATATATATATATATATATATATATATATATATATATATATATATATATATATATATATATATATATATATATATATATATATATATATATATATATATATATATATACAGGTGATTATCAAAATAATGGAAACACTTGTGAATAAAAGGGACATTTAAGAATTCGCTTCATAAGCATTAAAATATAATCTTAGCTACCAGTTTTTTTTTTAATATAAAAAGAACAAATATTAGGTGGCATGTGAGAGCTTTAGCAGAGTTGTCTACGTTTTGATTTTTTGTCAGAAGCGTAAAATGTCAGACCTCACAGATTTTCAGAGAGACCAATTTGTAGGAGCCCGACTATTTGGAGCAACAGTGACCAAAACATCCCAGCTTTTAGGCGTTTCTAGAGCTACGGTGCCTGAAGTCAAGACAGCATACACACAGCACGCAAAGACAAGCTCAGCAAAGCAAAATAGTGGACGTAAGGAGAAGCTGAGTGAAAGAGACCGACGGGTACTGAAGCGGATTGTAATGTCTAAAAAGAAAACAACTGCAGCCAAAGTGACCGCAGAGCTCAATCAGCATCTGAATTCTCCAGTGTCAACAATTACAGTTAGGAAATACCGTCATAAAGAGAACATTTACGGCCATATTAATAATGGATTCCTTCAAAATCTAGGATGTTTCCATTATTTTGATAACCACCTGTATATATATATATATATATATATATATATATATATATATATATATATATATATATATATATATATATATATATATATATATATATATATATATATATATATATATATATATATATATATATATATATATATATATATATATATGACTATGACACTGTGAATGACGGAAATTGCCACCAATTGTGATTGTTGCCAGTCACTTGTTATACGTCCGAAATATATACTAGGTCTAGTTAAGTGCCACTTCCCGATATATATTTGCCCGGTATACCCTACTACATCAATGATTTTGTAAGGTCAAGTGCCACTGCCCAATATGCATTGAACATTTTTGTATTAAAAAAAACAGTTTATGCATAAAAACAGTTTTGTATTAAAAAATTCACTTTTTATGTGCAAACGTTTTATTTTAACTAATTTTAACTGATTCTAATTTGTATCTCCCAAATTAAAAGAGAGGAAGAATATGTACACTATAAAAAATTCCAGATCAAATTACATTAAAATACACAGCCAATCAGATTGCTGATACTTTTTACCATAAAATGAATTTTACTGTAAAATTTTACGAAGCAAAAAGTCTGATATACCGTAATTTTTACAGTAATATTTAGTGTAAAATCATTGAATCCCTGTAGTTAAGTAATTATTCCTGTAATAATGCTCTAAAATTTTATGTTAAAAATGGATTTTATTGAAGAATTAATTTTACGGATGATGCATCCAGGGTGCCAGTACTTTTTACCGTATATTGATCCAAAATTTTCAACAGTCTACGCAAGGCTTTAAAAGGCTGGTTTGGTTTTTATAGATTAAGTATTGAAACGGTTCAAAGTTTTGTGATTCTAATTTGATTTTATTACTTCATATTTCTCGTTGAAATAATTCGAAATAATTCTTTCTCTTGAAGTTATAAGCCCTTGGCCCGAAGAAAAATTTTTATAAAATAAAGAATCTAGGTCTTTTATTTTTAAAAAAAATTTTTAACGATAAAGTGCAGAAGATTTCGTCTGTTTTGAAGTTTTAGATTTGTAATTCTTTAATCTTGTTATAATCTAGTTACCTTTTAATCATGACATTTGTTTAACAAAAAAAATGCTTAAAAACTCTCTGTGAAATTAATAATTTTTAAGAAATTAATTTAATAAAGGCAAAATGAATGAAATGGTATTCTATTTCGTGATTACATCGCAAATATTTACCATAAAATACATTTTTGCCGGAACTTTTATTTAACAAAAATCTGATATACCGTAATTATTATAATAAAAATTGCCGTAAAATCACTCTAAATAAATAAATACAACTGTAAAAATTACGATACAATATTTTAGAGCAAAAATGGATTTTAAGGTAAGTTAGATTTTACGGATGATGCACTAAAATTCCGGTACTTTATACCGTAATTCAATCCGCAATTTTATACCTTGTACTTTCGGAAAATGTTTTTCTTTATTGTAGCATAATTTATGAATTAAAGATAATATTAGCATTCATGATCCCACATAAATAATTCAAACATATGTAAAAAAGGTGAGATAGACAATTATTCATGTTCCTAAGTTCTGATAAAATTTTATAAAAATTCTCTTTGCTTAATAAAAATGTCTGCTTTAGTTTATTGCCTCTGGAAAATATTTTTCAAAAGTCTAAATTGTTCGGGGGTATGTCTATAAATGAGCCTCTTAATCCTTCCTTTGTCGTATTCTCGGCCATAGATGGCGCCACTGAGAAACGAGAACAATCGTACATCCTCTCCCTTAATGACCGACGACAGCAACAACAATCCTTTTTTAAATCACTTATTTATGAAATTAAGAAACAACCATGTTTTATGGAGATCTCCAAATAAAAACAATTCGACAATTCTCAATATTTTATTTGAAATATTTTTTTATTTTATTTAGAAAGTTAATTTCAGTTTTGAAACATCACGCCGAGCTTCTTCGTTTACCTTTGACACAGATTCATTCAGACATTTTATGTATACTCAATAATGCTACTGCTTTTAAATTTTTAAGGACACTGATACACAAGACCAGATTGATTAAAACTGATTTTAAGAAAAAAAGGGAACAATTGTATTTCTTATTATAAAATCCTTATTAATTCGTAATCAGTCGAATTTTTTTAGGTTTTAAATTAATTGTTTTAAAAGATTAAAGAAAGCTGTAGATAAATTGCTATCAAATAAGTTATTTTTTAAACTTTTATCGAAAAAGTAAAAAATGTTTACATGTTACTTTTTTGTACTTTAGGTGCCAGCTGTCACACTTTTTACGAAAAAAATGTTTCTAAGTGATACAAAATTTAACTCTTTTGGTTGTTTGCTTAATTAATGAGTCTTTAATAGATGTTGTCTGCTAAAATGCATAGACAAATCAAACATGCATAGAAATAATTTTATTACTATATAGTGATTATATTTGATTTAAAAAATAAAAGAATTTCAGTTATCCGTATTAAAGAAATTTAGTAATATTATTGTTACTAGTATATGTCATCCATGTAAGCGTTAAAATAGGTAACTATGCGTTTTTAAAGAGCAAAAACACAACGTGGATAAAAAACAAATGAAATTTCATAATGGACATACTATTTTAATTATTTAAATAAGACCCTTCCTCAGTGTCTAAACGTACTTTCATTGTGCTTTATTCACGTTTTTTCTTTTTTTTTGCGTTAGTCTACATAGCACTAAGTATACCCTATCACTAAGAATGCCCTATCCTATTGCTAAGGATACCTTGGGACTGTGTTTCCCATATTGCGGCTAGTTTGGGGGATCAGAAATCTGATTACATCAGATATCAGGGTCAGATATTTGTTTTCGTAGTTTAAAATATCGTCTGCACATATTAATTAGCATATTTGACGTCACCTCTTCAAACCATTAAGATTGAGCCCTAACACGTGAAGATCCGATCATTGTATCAAAAGATATTCAGAGTAGTTAGGGTTTTTTTTTTTTTTTTTTTTGCTCACTGTACATATTTACGCATTTTATATTGTTATCAAGACGATTTAAATAATGTTCCTAAAGAATTTTTTTCCACTGAAATGAATGAAACAACCCATAAATCGATAGAACAAATAATTTTCTAAACAGTACTTCTTTTGTCGTGTACCTATGTATACTCGATACATTGTTACCCAAGAGCTGTCTGAATGTGCTTTTCAGTATTATGCAACATCAAAGTTAAGCAAAAGTAGTTGATTAAGCAAAAGCACTCCAACATTTCTTTTTTACTGGATAAGAAATTTCTCTAAAAGGACAAACCATGTCAATTAACTCATTGAAGCTGTTTTTTGCAGGTATAACCACTAACTGTTTAAAAAAAAGCAAAATCCGAAACTTAATATTTAAAAAATTATATAATTATGTAATTTATATTTAAAATACGCCTTTCCTATAAAAAAACCATCATCCAAAAAATTTTTTTGGAAAGGACTGTGATCTGTATTAATTTGAAAACAGTAATATTTTTAAAAAGAAAATTACATTAAAAAAAAGGCTTACGTTTGGAACTTTAATTTAAAATTTATAGAGTTTAAGGAAAAATATTTAAAATAAGATAAACTTTATTTGACGAATGTTAAACATAATGCTTTCTGCTATAACACAATATTTAAACTTGTCAATACTTGTAGCTCAAATTGTTATTTTTATTTCCTAGTTTTAAAGAAATTGTAAGAATCGTTCGCAACAATATGAAAGTAAACTGATTTTAAACTTTTTAACCTTATTATTTTCGGATTAATAGAATAGTTAACACTTGAAATAAACAAATGTGTGTAAATCCTCGAACAAAAGAATAACTGCAAATTGAAATTGACTGAAAAAAAAGATTTTCTTCTTCTTGAGTTTTGAATTTTGACTAAATCTTTTTCTACCGACTAGACTGATTTTTTAAAACAATGAACAGACACTGAGCAAACAAATAAGGATTACTTTAACTATGAAAAGATCAAATTTGTAAAGATTTATTTTTAATCAGATTTAAAAAGCAAGTAACGTTTAAAGAACTTTATTTCTTCTATTCGACATTTTCTTTTGAAATGTTATTCATCATTTTCTTTTTCGAAACGATATTGCGAAATGTGTCTCTCTTTCTTCCGAATTAAATCTTAAGAATAAATCCTAGTAGTAGTTTTGTAAAAAAATTGGATGAAAACACTTTTTTGCTTAAAAGAGATTTTTTTTACAAATGCTATTAAATGGTCTTTCTTAAATGAACAAGAAAGATTAAGCAAATGAAGAAATGCAATTTAATTTTTAAATTTAAGATGTATTAGCTATAGGCTCTTTTTCTTGTATATATAGATGTTATAAGTTGCGGAGAAAAAAAACAATTTCAATGAATTTTTTGTAATTTCATTCTTCAATCGTTTGATCAGGAATTACACTATTTTTAGAAATATTACACTGTTTTAAGAAAATTACGTTTAAAAAAGTTACACAGTTTTTAAAAAAAATTTCATTGCTTTAAAAAAAATTTTTACTTCGCAGCTGTTTGGAATTTCTGATTGTTTTCTTATAAGACAAAGCAGTTTCGTTCCTAATTATTTAATCGAAAAGATTGTTACAAGAATAAACATTTGATAAAAATGTATCCATATACTATCTGTTAACGGGTTAAACTATTTTAGCCAGTAAAATGTTCCGTGGTTTGATTTCAGCAGGTTAAAATATTTTGGCCAGTAAAATGTTTCGTGGTTTGATTTCAACAGGTTAAAATATTTTGGCCAGTAAAATGTTTCGTGGTTTGATTTCAGCAGGTTAAAATATTTTGGCCAGTAAAATGTTTCGTGGTTTGATTTCAACAGGTTAAAATATTTTGGCCAGTAAAATGTTTCGTGGTTTGATTTCAACTGGTTAAAATATTTTGGCCAGTAAAATGTTTCGTGGTTTGATTTCAACAGGTTAAAATATTTTGGCCAGTAAAAAGTTTCGTGGTTTGATTTCAACAGGTTAAAATATTTTGGAGAGTAAAATATTTCGTGGTTTGATTGCAACAGGTTAAAATATTTTGGCCAGTAAAATGTTTCGTGGTTTGATTTCAACAGGTTTAAATCAAACCAATCAACAAAATCGATTACTGGCCACTACTTTTAACGTTAGTTTAGAAAATAAACACGGTTCTAATCCAACTATTTTTAATTTGATGGGTACTAATTTTCGCGGGTCCGTCAAATGGATGCAATGAAAATGATCCTGTAGCTGTCAAGCGTTAGCAGAAATTACGTATTTAAAATCACGTAAAACTAATGCTTAAACTAGCCATTACGAAAAATAGATAATTAATCACTTTAGTTACACTTTCACAAGAGAATGCACATTCATGAAACATTGATGTTATTTCAGAGGAAGGGAACGTATTTTCGATGTACTTAATTTCTTAAAGGAAATAAAAGAACATTAAAGAATTAAAAATTGCGTGTGTTTGGAAATTTCGCATTTCTTAAATTAAATATTCTTTGACGAAAAAGGTATAAAAAGTTGAAGGTTAAATGAACAAATTCGAAAACAAAATGTTTTGAAATAACAAACTGGCTCATGTAAACATGAATAAATATTTCTTAATTATTCCCTTATATGTTATGTAAGATAATTTCTTATTCAAAACATAGGTGTAAATTAAGTTCTCCAGCAAAGTTCGTTTCCTTAAAATAGTGAAGTAGCTACTAAATTCCTAAGTAGTTTGCTGTCATTACATTTAGAAAACAAAATAGTTGTAATTGTAGTTAACTAATTTTATAACATAGTAGTTGTAGTTTACAAAAAATAATGTAGTTTTTCCGACCACTGTATAAAGTATATTTTATTTTAATTTTTTTGTAATTAATTTTTATGATTAATTTTCTTATAATTAATTTTTTTATAATAACTTTTTTCGTAATTAATTTCTGATAAAAATAAAATATGCTTTCATATTATTCAGAATTAATATCTTTGTCTCTTATGTTAATTAAGATTGTTCAAATCCTACAGAGAGATACATGAAACACCTGAAGTCATTTATAGGGCTTAAGATGTTATAATACACCCAATACAGGATGTTCCGTAAAAACCACTATTAATATATAGTCTTAGAATCCTTGACAAAAATATATACACATTTACAGATAACATTAGCTTTAAGCTAGATCGAAACGAAAACGGGTTATGAGTATCCAGAGCAGCCACTTTCTACGCTTTGGGGAGAAATTTCTTCCAGTGGTAACTAAGTTAATATATTAATTATTGATTTTTTGTTTTGTAAATTTAGATTAAGGTTATTTTCCATAGCATTACTTGTAAATGATTCAAAAGTTCTTATAAAATACCACTTTGTTCTAGCTCTCTCTTGGTGAGACTTTCAAAATGTGGGCAAAATTTCCAAACATTCAGTTTTTAATTGTTTACCACTCTATGAAATATTTTGAAAGAGCTCAGTAGCAGGCAGCACTATCAAAATCGAGAAAGGTGAACGGAAAAGCATCAAAACCAGCTTTATTGCCTGATTACATTTTAAAAGTTTTGAAATTATCTCCCTTTACAATAATACAGTATTTCATGTTTTCAGTCTTGTCTTCCTCAATACCTTTCCTTTGAATTTAAGTAGCATTTATCAGCGACCTCTAATATCTAAATAGTTTGAATTTATTTTTTCAAGGATTCTAAAATATATATGTTAGTCCGGTGCGGGCTTGCATTGTAAAAATTACTTAAGAAAGGCTTGTATTGTTAAAATTAAAAAGGTGGTAAGGCATTTATGGTTAAACAGATTTGTTATTTTTTTTGTATATGTTTCAGTCTATTGGTTTGGTATATGTTTCAGTATATGGTTCAGTCACTTAAGTTTTAAAATATCGCCGCTTCAAATTTCCAATCAAGATATAGATATTTGTTTTAAAAATAGATTTTGATTAACACAAATGTCTCGTTTCTCTAAAATAAATTTTAAGAATGAATTAATTGAGTTACCATTCTTTTAGTTTTTAGAATTATTTCATGGGAACAGTTGCCCTTAATACGTTGAGGATGGCCACTACCAAATATTACCACTTAGAACTTTAATCAAACTAGATTTGTATGTTTCGGTATTATATAAAACAGCATTTCCTAACCCACCAAATATTACCCCTAAACATCACTTATGATTAACGCAATTTCGAATACCAGGTGATAATCACCATATTTACGACCGACCTTGGAAAGAGGGGATCTAACCCGAATGATCGATAGATGGACGATTGCACACCCCTGGATGGATACAGCTCATGATATGATTCGTAATCTCTCCTCACAGATATAGAAAAGGGGGTTGATACATGAATGGGGGGAAAAAGGGGATATATAGGGCCTGCCGTGAGAAGTTAAGTAGTTCAGAAGGATCAAAATTGCCAACGCACTGCTGAACTTGTTCGTTAGTGATTAAAGGGTTCTGAATTTACTTGAAGTAGAATTTAATTAATCTTTGAACTTAGTCTCCTTCTATTATCTATTCTTTAAAGACAGATAGCAGCTGCTAAACAATATGCCTCAATAATTATACGCAGAGAATAATGTTAATCAATTTTGAACGAGAGTGACAGGTCATGAAAAATTGCTATATCGTTGGAAAATCGTTATAGAGATGTGGAATTATCATTATTTTGATAAATAGCGTTAAAACGCGCTTTAATCTTTAATACAATACTGGTGCAAATAATGGAAATTCATTAATTAAAACTAACTAAATTCCTTCTTATTCTTACTGTGCTGCCGGGCAATAGAAAAATCAAAGTATGAGCCAAAAAATTCAAAATTGAGATTTTTATATATATGGCATTTTTATATAATCAGCTACATATAACAAAAAAATTTTAAAAATAAACTTTGTTTTATCAGTTCTTTAATATTCTATTTTAGCCATCATAACATTAACAATAGAAAGATAATAGCTGTCAAGTCACTTTTCTCGAAAACTATCGAGAAGTACTCAACGATGTTTTTTCAATTGCACGACAGTATGATAAAACTACATAATATCTTTCTTCCAGTAACCAGAGATGATAAATTATTTTCTAACTCTTACCAATGAGTAAAAGCTAATAATTACCTATCTTTCTTTTACTGACCAATAAGAACTACTTGCTTTCTATCTTTTACTAATCATAAAAGATAATCATCACCCTGCTCAATTACTATCTATCTTTTACTAATCGTTAAAAGCTAATCATTAACTATCATACTTTTACTGATCAATTAAAACTAATAAATATCGATCTCTTATCAATCATTAAAAGCTAATCATTACCTATCATACTGTTACTTACCAATAAAAACTAATATCTATCTTTAACTAATCATTAAAAGCTAATCATACTTTTACTGATGAATAAAAACCAATTACTATCTATCTTTTACCAATCATTAAAATCTAATACCAATCTATTTCTAATCTTTCTTACACTAATCACTAAAAACCAATGAGCTTCGCTTGAGTTGATATAAGTAACAAGAGGGAAAAAAAAGAAAGAGAGAGATTTGATGGTGGCAGACAAAAATTTCACATTTTTATTGAAATTTTTATAAATAAAAATTAAAAAAACACGATACAAGAGCGATCCATTCCATATTTTAACCATTATAAATATCGTTAACGAAAAAAATCACTACTAATTTACTACTGATTAAAAAAAATTCAAGTACAAATTATTAGTTAGGACATCTTGGTAATAGTCCATTTCTTTACGATTCTGAACCACATTGTTTCCAGAATGATATCACAATGTAATGGAAGGTATGTATAGATGTAAAAAAGAGCCTTGCTTCCTATGGATCTTTCAGAATGTCGAGAAACTGCAAGGAACTATCTAACTTTAAAATTTTAACTGGAACTGTAGCGAGGCGGAAGTTTTGTAAACAGAAGGGGAATGATCGCCTCAGAGAGAAGAGGTTGATATGTAATGCTCTTTTCAAAAAAGCTTAATGTTTCGTTATCAATTATGTTTCTTGTTACGTTTTGTGTTAAATATTAAATGTTTTAAAAAGAAATAGTTAACTCCTTTAATGGCAGAGCTTGTTACTTTTTATTATTGACATCTTTTTATTTTTACAAGAGTAGCGATCCTTTTTAAAGCGAAAGAAAAGCTTTCCATCTTCTCACCGGGAAAATTGAAGAACAACAGAAATTGCAGGTAAGGTAATTTTGCCTTTACCTTTAATTAAGAATTATTATTGAATCTATTTGAGTTGAATTGATTGATAAGGAATTTATTACATGGCATCCCTGCCGGGATTGAGAAGACCGATTAGTTTTTCTTAAAAGATTGTGTATTTATCGAATTGATACATAATTTAAAAAGATGTCGGCAGATGAGAAAATTAAACAGTTAAAAAGAAAACGAGGTTCCTTAAGAACAAGCGTAACAAATACACTGACTAAATTAGATGCAGAACTTTCGAAAACGGAAGATATAAATGTCAGTGTAATCGAAGAAATAATCGAAACATTAACAAACAAATTTGATTCTTTGAGTTCTGTTGATAAAGAACTAGAACCACTCTTCAACGATGACGAATATCAATCAGAATTTGAAAAAACAGAAGAGTATCAAGATAAGGTAGTTATTTCTAAACTAAGAGCAAAAAAGAAAATAAATGAAATGCAAACGTCAGTAAAGAGTATGGAAAGCGAAAATATAACCTTACAACCTTCAGAAAATAAAACAGAAATAAACGAATCAGCAGCAGAAAAGGTGCGCATTCAACTCCCGAAACTGAGTATCGCGAAATTTTATGGTGATGTCAGCCAATGGCTAACCTTTTGGAATAGTTTTGAAACAGCGATTCACAATAATGAATTATTAGATAAAGTAGATAAGTTTAACTATTTGAAGGCGCATTTAGGTGGATCTGCTTTAAATACGGTTGAGGGTTTTTCAATTTCAAACGCATCATATGATTCCGCAATTGAATTATTAAAAGATAGATTTGCTAAGAAAGATTTACTTATTCACACACATATGAGCGCTATTTTAAATATGCAACCGTTAAAAAATTCAAACGATATTCGCTCGTTTAGAAAATTTTATGATAATTGCATGACACATATACGCAGTTTAGAATCATTAGAATTAAAACCGGAAAATTATGGAAGTGTATTGTGTCCTATGTTGCTTAAAATATTACCCCCAGATTTAGTATTAGAGTATAATAAAATCGAAAATGAAAATGTATATTCAGATATAAAAGAGCTTTTAAATTTTCTTTCGAAAGCATTAAGTTGTAGAGAACGCTCAATTCAGATGAGTACAGTAAGTGACCTTGGAAATAAATATCAAGTGGATCGGAGAAATCCGAGACACATCAGTCGGCACCATAATGAAGAAATAAATTTCTCCCCCTCTAGTAGAAAGTTAAATATTCAATCACGTGAAAATGAGAAGCCGAAATATACGGCAACAGATTTATTGAGCTCTGAGATGAAACAGAACAGGAATAAAAAATCTTTCTGCGTTTTTTGTGAGGAACCGCATGATTCAGCGAGTTGTAAATTAGCAATGAGTTTATCGTTAGAAGAAAAAAAGAATATTTTGAAAAAAAGACGAGCTTGCTTTCGCTGTTTAATTATGAATCATAGGGCGGATCAGTGTTATTCAAAAATTGTTTGTACATTTTGTTCGAAGCGCCATGCATCAATAATGTGTTATTTAAATCATGATTTAAAAGGGAATGAATCCGATAATTCTGATAATAGTAATAAACTTGTTGAAAGTAGTGTTTTAACTAATAATTGTTGTTCTAATGAAGTTTATTTACAAACTTTAATTGTATATGTTCATGGTCAGAATTCTAAAAATTTAGTAAGAATAATTATTGATTTGGGTAGTCAAAGATCATATTGTAGTAAATTTATTGCTAAAACAATGGGTTTAAATTGCGTTGGGGAGGAAACTGTCACCCACGGACTTTTTGGAGGCATTGAAAATACTGAACAACATAAGCGGTATAGTGTTAAGCTAACTAGCCTGGATGAGAAATTCAGCTGTGAATTTGACGTGATGGATCAGAAGCAGATTTGTGCTCCTATTCCTAAAATAAGTGATTCCAACTGTAAACGTGAATTAAAAGGTATGGGTATTTTTGCAAGTGATATCGAATTAAAAGGGAATTCTTGTTTGTATGAAAAAAACCCAAATGAAATTCACATACTTATTGGGGCAGATCTTGCAAGTATCTTGCTAACGGGGAATATTAAACATCTATCAGGAGGGTTAGTAGCTGCGAATACGCGTCTTGGGTGGACAGTACTGGGAAAATCTGTGCGAGAAAACGCATTTAATACTCCTCAGTTATTATTAACTTTACATGTAGATTATGCTAAAATATCGGATCTCTGGGAGTTAGATTCTTTAGGAATTCAAGATATGAGTGAAAAACAAACAAAAACAGAAACACAAGAAATTGTTCTAAAGCATTTCCAAGAAACATTAACCAGAGATCAAAGCGGTAGGTATCAGGTTTGTTTACCTTGGTTGGAGGGTCGTGTAACATTCTCGGATCATAAAGAATTGGCCAAGAAAAGGCTTAGCAATACCGTGCAATCGCTTAATTCTAGTAATATGTTAAAGGCGTATCAAGATGTATTTGATGAGTGGGAAAACGAAGGCATTATAGAGCAGGTTTTGTCAGATCATAACAACATAAATAAAGCAAAGACCACTGAGCACTTCTTACCTCATAGACCAGTCATCAAAGAGAATTCAACGACTAAAATTCGTCCCGTGTTTGATGGGTCAGCTAAAACTCGTAATTCTTTATCGTTAAATGAGTGTATTGAAAAAGGGCCAAATTTGATAGAGCTAATACCATCAGTTTTAAATCGTTTTAGATGGGGTAAAATCGGTGTTATAGCCGATATTCGCAAAGCCTTTTTACAAATAAGCCTGCAAGAAAGTGATAGGAATTTTTTGAAGTTTTTATGGTGGAGAGACGGTGACCCTCGCAAATTAATTACTTACAGGCACTGTCGCGTTGTTTTTGGTGTTTCGTGCAGCCCTTTTCTGCTAGCTGCCGTTTTAAACCACCATTTGGAAAACGTACCAGAAAACTTAAAGCATTTGGCTAAGAAACTAAAAGACTCCATGTACGTGGACAATTGTGTAGCAAGTGTTGATTCTGTTACAGAACTAGAATATTTTCGATCAGAATCTCAAAAACTGCTAGCATCTGCAAAATTTGACTTGCGTGGCTGGATACATAATGCACACACTTCAGAGAATAAAGTTGAGGAAAATTTACAGATTGCGAATTCCGAAAACTTTAAAGTCCCAGTTTTAGGGCTTTTGTGGAACTTTAAGAACGATACGTTGTCTTGCGATATTAACGATATCAGTATCGATGATAAAAGCATAACTAAGAGAAAAATATTATCATTGGCACATAAGATATTTGACCCTATTGGGTTCACGTGCCCAGTGACTCTAATACTGAAACTACTTCTCCAAGATTGTTGGAAAGCTCAAGTCTCTTGGGATGCTGAACTGCCGAAAGGTATCGTTCAAAAGTTTAATAATTGGAGAAACCAAATCTCAGATTTGAAAGACATTGAAATTCCTCGAAATTACTCATGCTTGGATTTGAATGACGCAAAATTGACTTTGCATGTTTTTTGCGACGCATCCAAACTTTCTTATGCTACTGGAATTTTCTTGAGAGCAGAACGGGGAAATGAAGTGACTTGTCAGTTACTACAAGCTAGATCACGAGTGGCACCATTAAAGAATGTGTCTATCCCGAGATTGGAATTACTCGCCTGTAACATCGGAGTGAGACTAGCAACATCTGTAAAAAATGATCTGAACATGAAGGATATCCAGACATTTTATTGGTCTGATTCCATGGACGCATTGTATTGGATAAAGAAAGAAGGTCCATGGGTTGTATTTGTGACCAATAGGGTAAAAGAAATAAGAGGTTTGTCCCAAGTTAGTGAATGGAATTATGTTCCAGGAATTCAAAACCCGGCCGATTTACCTTCTAGGGGGTGTTCGGTGAAGACGCTTATCAAGGGAAAATGGTGGCACGGGCCGCAATGGCTGAAAGACTCTAGAGACCGCTGGCCTAATTACAAATTGATTCCAGATGAAAAGGTGATAAACTCTGAGAAGAAGAAAATTGTCGTGTCTTCCTTGAATAAAGAAAATGACGAATACTATCATCGCATTTCTTCGTACAAAAGAATAATAAGAATCACCGGTTGGATTTTAAGATTTTTCAGAAATGCTAAGACGCCTAGTGATAAAAGATCTGGACAACTATGTGCTGAGGAACTGAAGAAGGCCGAACTTAAAATTCTAAAGAAAGTCCAGGATGAAGAATTCTTTGGAGGAACAGAAAACCAATTGAAGTCTCTAAAAATTATAACAGACAATGATGGTCTCCTAAGGGTTAAAACCAAAGTTTTCATGAGAATAGATGAAGAGGATTTTAGACTTCCACTACTTTTACCATCAAATCATCACGTGGTAAAAAGTCTAATAATCAGTAAACATCAAGAGTTAGGACATGCCGGAGTACCATTTTTAATGACTGCCTTAAGAGAAAATTATTGGATCTTAAAGAGTAGAAGAACCATAAAGAAAGCCATAAAGATGTGCGTTGTATGCCAAAGGTTCAATTCAAGACCAGCTAGTATTCCTGAAGGACCATTACCGGAAGATCGAGTAAAGGAAGCGTCTGTTTTTGAGATAATTGGTTTAGATGTGGCGGGTCCTTTGTACCTTAAAGAAAGACAAAAGGTGTGGATACTTCTAATAACATGTGCTATCTACCGAGCAGTTCATTTGGAGCTTTTGACTGCTTTATCCACTGACAACTTCTTATTGGCTCTAAGAAGGTTCATTTCACGACGCGGAAGACCTTCGAAGATCTATTCGGATAATGGGACTAACTTCGTCGGATTTGAAAAACTGCTGAGAAATGTTGATCTCGAGAGATTGAAAGGTGAAATCGCTCCCATCACTTGGAAATTTATACCACCTTCAGCTCCATGGTGGGGTGGTTTCTGGGAACGTTTAGTAGGTCTTATGAAGCAGATTTTGAGAAAAGTGCTGGGAAGAACTTCGCTTCGTTATGAGGAAATGGCTACTGTTTTGTGCGAATGTGAGTGTCTTCTCAATTCAAGACCACTTACCCATGTTTCTGATGATGCAAATGACTTGAATCCAATTACACCAGCAATGTTTTTGCAAGAAAACAAAAGTAATGATGTTACAGATCTTGACCAATGCAGCCAAACAGATGGAAAAAGTTTAAATAAACGTTTGGCATACCGGTTAAGAATTTTAAAAGATCTACGTTCGAGATTTCGAGTGGATTACCTAGGACAACTACGAGAAAGTTACAGAAAGAAAAATAACGTCCCTGTTCCTAAAGTAGGTGACATAGTACTCGTATGGAGTGACAACATCAAGAGACTTAACTGGCCGATGGCAAAAATATTGGAAACATATCCCAGTCAAGATGGACTTGTTCGTTTAGCGAAAATAAAGACAAAATCTGGTGTCTTTATTCGCCCTGTTCAGAAACTGTGCCCTATGGAACTGGATAGTTGTGATGTTATTGCCAATAATACTCCGAATGATTGTGTCAACCCTAACCCTTCAGTGACTGATAACTACAGAAAAACTGATTCTGTGACCACTCGAGCTGGTAGGGTTGTGAGAGTGCCTCAACGTTTTGGACAGTAATATGTGTTGAGTTTCAGTGATCGACATCTCTAAAACTCAAGAGGGGAGTGTCGAGAAACTGCAAGGAACTATCTAACTTTAAAATTTTAACTGGAACTGTAGCGAGGCGGAAGTTTTGTAAACAGAAGGGGAATGATCGCCTCAGAGAGAAGAGGTTGATATGTAATGCTCTTTTCAAAAAAGCTTAATGTTTCGTTATCAATTATGTTTCTTGTTACGTTTTGTGTTAAATATTAAATGTTTTAAAAAGAAATAGTTAACTCCTTTAATGGCAGAGCTTGTTACTTTTTATTATTGACATCTTTTTATTTTTACAAGAGTAGCGATCCTTTTTAAAGCGAAAGAAAAGCTTTCCATCTTCTCACCGGGAAAATTGAAGAACAACAGAAATTGCAGGTAAGGTAATTTTGCCTTTACCTTTAATTAAGAATTATTATTGAATCTATTTGAGTTGAATTGATTGATAAGGAATTTATTACACAGAATCTTTCTTTTTTTTCATTTGATTCTGTGACCACAGCTTCATACTTACCAATTCTGATGAGCGTCAAGCTCTGTCATGCCAGTATATTACAACTTTTGAATAGTGATTGTTTATTATAATTACTATTATAATTACTATTATTATTTTATCAACCTACTTATGTTCATACCGAATTTCACTAAAATCTGTTCAGAAGTTCTGGAAGAAAAAAAATAGACAGCACCTCTTTTAATTTTGAATACTTTTGTATAAAACAGAAAACTGCATCGCGATTTCAAAATGATTGAAAGAAAATCAATTCCATCTCATTCATTGGTTAAATATTTTTACTGAATCCTAAGAAAATAAAACAAGAAACAAAACGAATATATTTTAAACAAAGCATGTGTATTTAAAAAAAAATCATCGATTTCAGAAAAATTAAAAAGAATATTTTTCAATAATAACCGAGTAGCGGATTACAAAGAAATTATTTTTCTTCTTCCATCAACGATGCAAAATAATTGTTATTGGAAAAATTCAATTATCTTTTTCCATTATGATACCTTAATAAAGACATAATATTGTCAAATTAAATTTTCAAGAAGAGAAGAAAATCACTTTTTTTTTTGTTAACTAAGACAGTATTATTGGTTTTAAAAAATGATAATGCGGCGTATTACTGTCTACATTTCTCAATTGAATAACATTTATTCTTGTCATTTATTTAATTTATTTTCTTAGATTAAATTCAACATTTGTCTCGCTTATATATTTGAGTAGTGTTGAGCTGATTGTTTAGTGATTCAATTTAGTTGTAGCCTTAAATCTCGCTTTCTTTTCGTCTCGACAATTTCTAAATAAATTTTAGGGAAAGTGATTTTTTTTTTTTTTACTTTTATTCATTTTCTAACTACAATTGTTTAATAAACACTTGCAAAATAAAGATGCCCAAAAATTCACTCAAGATCTCAATTTTACTTTGGTATGAAATGGTGCAAAAAAATAAAGAATGCAAGCGGATAGTTAAGAATTTTCAAAAATGGAGCACTACACAAAAAGTATCAAATTGCTAACACCTTATCAAACATTCCGACATCGTTAGCCGAATTTGCTACAGCAAAAAAGTGTCCGGCAGCTGGAGTTAACAATATCAACGCTTCCTGGTCAGTATCGGTCACGAAACACATTTTTATCGTATTCATGTATAATTCTCTATAAACTTGTACTTTCAGATAAACAAAGAAAAACGAAAAATAATCATTTTGTAAAAATCTTCAGCTCTCGGAAGGGAAAAAAAACTCCAGATTTGAGATCCCCCCACACCCGAAAGTTAAGATTAAGTACAAACAACCACAAAAAAATTTCCCCAGTGTTATGTAACAATACATCAATAAATTAGAATTAAAAGAATTTTGTCCACCTCTACATTGAAATAATTTAAACCGATATATTAAATGTCGGATCGAGAAATAGTCATGCTCTAGGTCTTGAAAAATATTTCACACAAATTTTATTGGTTTTAAATACTTTGAATTTAGTTCGTTTCCACAAACTGAAATGTTCGAAGGTATATTGACCTCTTTTCAGTTTAAATTATTTTAATATAGTGGTGGGCAGAATTCTTTAAATTTCTGATTATTAAATTACTTTTGTTACCACAGGGAAAAATGTTTTCGAAAACTATCTAGTAACTTAGTATTATTTCCATAGTTAGTATGGGATACATCTAGACAAAACTAAATTGAAATGAGACATTTGCTTTGAAATAAAAAATATGATTTACCATGCTTAAAAATTATTAGTCTTTAAATTTAGCTTTAAAAATTCCCATGAGAATTTAGAAAATTATCTATTCCCATTTTTGTGAGTTAGAGATGATCTAATAAACAATTTTGCACCTTTAATTTTCTATTATAATGATGCAATCAATGAAAACATTTAAAGAAATAAAAGGAATTTGAAACAAGTGTTGCTTTATCTAATAATAACTATTCTATTATACTGAATAATTTACCACATCAAAATCCAGAATGCCATTCCAAAACTGCTAATGATGCTTATCTAATCCTAATATAGCCTAGCACATTGTACAAAGCGCCAAAAAAAAAGAAATGGACCACCCAGAATAACTTTTGATCTAATGATCGGTTCTTCACGTTCTAGGACTCACTCTTTATAGTCTCAAATATACTAATTAATTAGTGCAAACGATATTTCAAGTTACGAAATCAGACACAAAAATGTACTTCTCTAAATAAATATACCTTCTTTTTTGACGGATTCCGATTTCTTATCCTCAAAATGTAGGGGCCGCAATCTGGGAAATATGATCCCCAAAGTTTGGTCAAAAGAGTTAACAAAAGTTTAGACACCTTAATGTTAATTTTACTTTTTGAGTATTCCGCAATATCTCAAACACTTTTAAAGCGAAATGAAAAAATTTTCACACAATTATAAAATTTGTTAATCCGAAGATAATTTCATGCAAAAAATATATGTTAGTCAATATTTATTCTTAGTATATTTAATAATAGACGAAAAAATTATGAAAAGTAAAGTATACAAAGTGTTTTTTTTTAATCATTAATGAGCTGTGTCAACGATGATATAAACCAAAGAATCATAAAAGCTAGAACATGCTTCAGAAGTCTTCACAAATTTGAGAGCTTCTAACATAAAAATCACCACAAAAATATTTTTAAAGCTGCTGTTCACTCCTTACTTTGTATTTACTGAATGTTGGAGCCTCCGCAAAACAGAAATAGAAATACTGGAGGCATTAAAGACTAAATGTTGAAGAACTATTTTAAGAATTTCCTGATCTATCATTATTTTAAATAAAGATCTACTACAAACTCTTCCTTTAAAGCTGTATAGCCCTCCTAACATCGCATGTAATTGGGCACCTGATGGAAAAAGTAAAAGGCTGAGACTTACTTGGCAAAGATACATGCGCTAGGATCTGTGGAAAGCAAAACTAAATGGATGGGAGGAGGCAAGAGGACTGGCTTAAGACAGAGGTGCCTGGAAAAAGAGATTTGAGGCCTTATGTCCCAACTGGCGCAAAGAGTACAGATAAGTAGGCAATGTGCCATGAAAAATGTGCTTGGTTCAATATAATGTACCTTGATTTTTGGATACTGAAGTGTAAAGTTCTCAGTTTTGATCAGTCAATACACTCCTTATTGATTCTCACTTACACCAGTTACTGACCATATATTAAAAGTAAATGAAAATGGGGTAATTAATTTTCAAACTTTGTTTTACTATACGAACTCAATGATCAAAACTAAATGGATGGGAGGAGGAAAGAGGACTGGCTTAGGACAAAGGTGTCTGGAAAAAGAGACTTGAGGCTTATGTCCCAACTGGCGCAAAGAGTACAGATAAGTAGGCAATGTGCCTTGAAAAATGTGCTTAGTTCAATATAATGTACCTTGATTTTTGGATACTGAAGTGTAAAGTTCTTAGTTTTAATCAGTCAATACACTCCACATTGTGCTCACATAGTAAAATAAAGTTTGAAAATTAATCACCCCATTTTCATTTGCTTTTAATATATGGTCAGTAACTGGTGTAAGTGAGAATCAATGAGGATTGACGGATTAAAAGCTTCATACGCCTCAAAAATATAAAAATAGGAAATAAAAGGCAACATGTTTTAAGCGCTCAAAAACAGGGACCCCATTGTCAAGACTTGCCAGACGTGAATGAGAAGAAACATAAGTGATTTAAAATATTTAAAAAAAAGTTGCCACTGAGAAGTTTAAAAATATAGATGAGAAACAAAACTAGAAAAACCGTAGTAGCTGAGAGAGAGGAAAAAGATGAAAAACAAAACAAGAAAAAAAAAGAGGGGCATCTGTTTTAGAGCACTTGAAGCATGTGGATTGTTATTTCCGATTTATATATTTTTGGTGGGAATTAAGTTTTTAATCAGTTAACATCTTGCCATTTCATTTTCCTTCTTATTTATTCAACATGGAATGTACTTGACTAAAAGACATTTTTTCCGCTATAAAAATAACAAATGTTAAATAAATATAGATTTTTCATGATATTTAAAAATTGGTGATTTCTAATTTTGTCTTAATAAGGATAAACTGTATTTTATTTTTAGAAATATTATGAATTTACACATCAATAATTAATTTTATGAGCGCATCAAATGTATTGTATAAAATTTTATTAAATGCACGAAGTGAAAAAAAATGAATCATATCATACAGTACATATCAAATTTAAGTATCAATCTTATTAAAAACATTAAAAAAATAGTCGGTATGCTCAGTCTTAAATATTTAAACATTATCAACTTAATTACAATCACAAAACATTGATAAAATGCTTATTAAAATGCTTAAAAATATGTTACTTAAAATAGATTAAAACTTTACAATATTAAATCATCTACCTTTTCAAAATAGCACCAAATATGGTTGTTTGGGCCTTATGTTAATACTTGGAAATAATAACAGGGGTCTGTCCAGACCAAATTTACTACCGCTTAGCGGTACCTTCACAAATTCAACTTTAGGAAAAACGATAGTTTCACAAATTCAATTTTAGGAAAAACGGTAGTTTCACAAAATACTTTTTCTTAAAATTTCATTTTTGTATCCCTTAAGAAACGATAAATCCATATTTTTGTGTTGATTTTTTAATATAATTTTTAATTTTTCACAAATTACGTCCAAATTTTCACAAAATAGGTACCTGACAGAAAAACCTAGACAGACCCCTGAATAACCACATTTCTTGGCACACATAGTTTACACATAAATTTTTAAACTGAAAAATTTTTAAAACTGTACACATTTATGAACATTACATGTGAAAAAAGTTATCTACAAAGTAAGGCACAAAAGGTTATTTACAGATGATCAACTCAAAATGTATTATACAAAAACATCAATTCAAAATAGAAAGGAGGGAATATTAATTAAATAAACTAATGTATTTATAACGAAAAAAACACATATAACTATAACAAAAATTATGAAATAGTAAGATATAGAAAAAAATTATAAACTGTACAACTTAAACTAGTTTTTTAAACAGTTTCAATCACCAGGAGAAACATGCAGAAAAGTATTATATAAATCTATAAATTAAAATAATAAATTTTATTTGACAATCAAATTAACAAAGAAAAATAAATTAAAAATTGGTTGGGAAGAAAAAATTAAGTCAGCTCTGTCCTTATTATTATTATTCTATAATAGTTTATCTATTACTCTTCTATTATAGTTAATTTTACATGAATTTTTAAATTGATTAAGCTAAATTTAAATGTAACTTAGCTATAGAAAGTGTGAGTTTGGTATGCACTCACTTTCAGTCTTAAACATTATTTCTAAATAATGAATTTGAAAAAAATATAAATAATTTTTTAAAAAATTAAAATAATAGAGTTTTTTAAAATATAAGTCATCAGATAGTAAATAGAAATGCTGTATACAACTAGAAAAAATTGAAATTATAAAAAAAATGTGTAAAAATTTGCAAAATGAATAGATATTTTTTTTTTAAAAATTTACAAACAACAATAACCTATCTCATACAAAAGCGAAGGAGAGAAAAATATAAATTTTACGCATTTAATTACATTAAAAATATATAATATGCAAATTTTTTATGCTTTAAAAATTAGTATCTTTTAAAATTATTAAACATCTGCTTTTTTTTATGCATTAAATTAGTTACTTTATTATTAAATGTAAAGTATATGTTTAGTTTAGTAACTAAAAATCTCAAAATGTTTACATACTTAATAAAAAAATTATTAATAAATTCAACACTTTAAAAATTTATTGTAAAAATATATTAAAAGTAATTTTTTTAAAATTCCTTATTTCACAATACAGCCATACAAAATTTCTAAAACCAGTTATTTTTCATGAACATTTTACACAATATATAAATGCTCTCCAAACTGGTTCTTTAATATCACATTTTCAACAACAGGTTCAACAGGTTGAGCATATTGGAAATTGGCTAATTATTGTGGTCTGCTTCAAAACAGGAAAAAGTACTTCACGATTTCAACCAATCACAGCAAGAGAAAAATTCCTCGAAAAGCTCAAAATTATGGCAGCCATAAATATACGTATGGTATCACCTTACACACATCACAGTTTTGAATGGCAAAATCTTGTTCGCCCTGATGTGAAGGAGTGACGTTTTGTTCTATAAACTTGAACACAACATGGGTTCCATTTTGATTATCGCACAATGCACAACCTTCATTAAAAAGCACATAAGAAGTTTTATATATATTCCTTTTCAGATGTGGGAGCCCGTTCATAACCAGGCTTCTTCCTTTTAAAGAATCCACACTACAAGACAAAATATATACATTTAATTTATAGTAATAGCAATAGCCTGACAAGTAATAGCAATAACCTATCAAGTAGTAGCAATAACTAGGGCTGCAAGTTTGTCGTGGGAAAAAAGACCCCAAATTCGCGGAAAAATCGCGGGAAATTTTGAAAATTACACAAATTCTAATCATAAAAAAATTTATTACATAAATGATGCAAAAGACAGAAATTGTGCAAATAATAAAAAAAGCTTAAAAATATACAACAAACATTTAAATGAACATACAAACATTTAAATGAACAGAATTTTGGTACAAAGTATTGTACATTATCAGATTATTCTCATTTATGCTTCGTCTTTCATCACTTAATACATTTATATACTTAGAAAACGATCTTTCTGCGTCAATGCTGTTTTTAGGCACTGACGAACTTCGAATTGCCACTTTTGCCAATTTTGCAGCGTTCGAACTTTGATTTCCAAAACTCTATCAATTTTCCTTCACCAACTCGCAATTCCTTGACCGTTGCTTTGTAAGAAGTAATTGCTGTGAAAACTCAAACATTCTACATTCAAACTACTAATTACAAGTCCCTACTAACAACTTCATCTAAGAAACTGATCCATATTGAAGAAATCACAAGAAGACGCCTAGGAAAAATTAACTGGATATGTAGAAAGGCAGTAGAAATTTCATTGCCCAGTGCAATAGCATGTATAACAATTTTTCTGTCAAAGATTTGATTTATAACATTTTCCTTCTTTTGTGATTCCAATTTCTTTTGTACTCTTACTGACTTCAGGAAGGTAATTACCCTTCCTAAGTGTAGAAAGACCACCTTACTTGACAAGATTGTGATTATCTCTTATCTCTGAACTATTTTCATGTCATTTTGTTATTGATTCACTCCCCTAAATATCTAATCAGTTTTACATGTTCAATTTAAGGTTCAGGAAAATAAAAAATTCTGTTTAATAAAAATAATAAATAAAAAATGAAAAAAAATTAAGCAATTTTTGCGCAAGTCAAGACATACTGAGAAATTCGCGGATTTTAGGAAAAAATATGACAACTTCATGGAAATTCGCGCCGCGACAGACCTGCAGCCCCAGCAAATACCTATCAAGTAATAGCAATAACCTATCAAGTAATAGCAATAACCTAACAAGTAATAGCAATAACCTAACAAGTAATAACAATAACCTAACAAGTAATAGTAATATCCTAATAAGGGAATCCGCTATAAAAAAAAGGTTTATTCACAACAATATAGAAACATTCCCTAACAAGAATGATTAATTTAATAAAAAGGAACTTTACACAGCTGATATAAAATTTCACCTCATGGTTGCTGAGCAACAGACATCATTGATACTGCCTCCTCACTAGAGAGCATCAAATATGCCAAAAACTGTAGACAGGACACGAAAATAAAGTTAGCATGCGTAATTTATCATTCCAGAAAAATAAATAGGACCCTATTTGCTTTGGTTTCAGTAAAATTAACAAAAGTAATAATAAAAAAAATTTTTTTTGCAAAATTTCATCTTATTAAAATTAGAAGAATAAAACAATTGCATGAGTATCAAACTATAATGTTACTTTTCTTCAAAGCAAGTGTTTGAGTAGTTCCACATAATTTAAAGCCTCGATTCTTCAAATACAATCCCTTTTTTTGTCTATAAATAGATAGAATATCTACTGATGTGCATAGAAATTAAATGGATAATAAGATAGATAATTTGTTGCCTGCTCACTATGACAGAACATTTGTATCATTTTCCTTTAAATCCTGGTGATTTCCTCCTCCCTATTCTAATATTTTAAATATCATTTAAAATACAAATTTATTTTATTTCACTTCTATCACAATATTGTACTTTTAATTGCAATCATTATTAGTAAATTCATTTTTAAAAACTTTGCTTTGTCAAAAATTGTGAACACTAGTTACATTTTGAAACTTTAAATCTAAAATATTTAATTTTTAATAATAAATTATTTATATTTAAGCATATTTAAAGTCATTTGCATGTTAATAAGATTTAATAAAAGTACAAAATATGAAAGAAACCCATACCTTCCATAAGATGATGATAAGTAAAATGAGCAAAAGTATTCCAGCACAAGCTGCTAGTATAATGATCCATAAAGCGACTTCTTCAGTTTTTTGAAACAACAAGATATCAGGATAAGCTTTTGTTTCAGCCTGAAATTAAAAAGGAAATTATGGTACGATGTAATTGAATAAAAAAAAAAGCTCTAACATATTATATTTATAATAATTTGGGCATTGTAAGAAAACATTTTTCAGAAATTTCTAAACATATAATTTACGTTTAAATTATTTTGAGAACAGAAAATCTCTTCAGATATTGGTTAACAAGTAAAATTCAACACTATTTTTCCAATAAATACTTGATCTTAATTATACTTTACTATATAACTGTCATTAAACAGCCAACCCAATTTTTTGGGTTTATAACTACTAATGTTCAACTCTGTAGCCTTGTAATTTTGAACTGAATCCAGGAGACAAGGGAACACCAGGATCAAGTATTAGGAGATATTTGTCTTCATGGAGGACTTTTAGATGGAACTAACCCGCATTTGGGTTACATGGAGAGGAACACCATGAAAACCTCCCACGGTTAGTCTGACAGCAAGGGCTAACTTATGACCTGTCTACCACTGAGAATATTTTATGTCAGCACTGTGGTTGCTGCAAGCCGTGAGCGGAATTTGTATCAACCAGCCATCGCAGGGATTCGACGTGATTCCAATGGTTGGGAAGCAATCGGTCTATCCCCTGAACCATCACAGCTCTAGACAATTATAGACAAGACTACATATTAATTTTAAAAAATCTTAACTGCATTTAATCTATTTTCACCCTCTCTGATTTGTACTAATGCCATGGATAAAAATCAATGTTGAATGTTCAATGCAATTTTAAAAATCGCATAAGATACTTACCAAAGCAAAATCATTACTATCTTCTTGTTTTATGTCTTCAGATATAGTTCTAATAAAAGCTCTAGAGACTATGCTCACCCAATCAACATTTGGATAATCCTGTAAATTTAATTAAATAAACTGCTGTTTGTAGAAAATGCAACACCATGAAGGAATCATCAGAATCAAATGAAATTCGCAGCAAATGTCAATTATAGGATATTATGCAAATTAATAAAGTTTCAGAGCCATCGCGCGTGCGTGGCGCGCGCAGCGCCCTCTGAATTGATGCTGAAAGCGTATAAATAAAGTGCTGTAGCGGGACGTTGAAAATAGTCTATGATTATTTGTTAGTGGCAAACGTTTAGTGAGACCTGAGTATGCCTCCACGACGGAAGAATAAGAAATTCAAGCAACTTACGGAGTTTGAACGAGGGAGGATAATCGGCCTTCGAGAAGGAGGATTTTCCTATCGCGCAATAGCAGCTCGTATGCAGCGGAACAGTTCCACAGTGATGCGAGTTTGGAAGCAGTGGACCGACGAGCACCGAACAACTCGAAAAACAGGCACTGGACGACAGAAGGTGACGTCAGAGCGCGATGATCGACACCTGCTCCGCATGGCGGTGAATGATCGCACAGCTTCCTCCAGGCAGCTGGCAGCACATTGGTCTACTGCTACAGGTGTACAATTGTCGGCTTCGTCAATTCGTCGTCGTCTGCTGCGCCGTGGATTGCGTGCAAGGGTGCCATTATACAGGATTCCCCTCACGGCGGATCATCGACGGCTGCGTCGGCAGTGGGCTCTTGAGCACAGAGACTGGCGAGCTGATTGGCACCAAGTTGTCTTTTCAGATGAATCACGCTTCAATTTGTGGACCCATGATGGCCGTGTTCGTGTTAGACGTTATGCCGGTCAACGCTGCCTTCCTGAGTGTATTATTGAACGACATAGTGGTCGAACACCCGGAGTTATGGTCTGGGGTGCGATTTCGTATCATGGACGATCCAATTTGATACGAATTGAGGGTAATCTCAATAGCAACAGATACGTCCGTGAAGTGCTACAGCCCGAAGTCGTTCCTTTCCTTCAAGGCATCCCTGGAGCTATCTTTCAGCAGGATAATGCACGCCCACATGTTGCGCGGACTGTTAGAGACTTCTGTTCAGCACAACGCATGCAACTTCTTCCTTGGCCTGCTTATTCGCCGGATATGTCGCCTATTGAGCACGTGTGGGATATGGTTGGTCGGCGTCTCACTCGTGATCCGCGTCCTGCAGTTTCCAAAGACGAACTTTGATTGCGCATACAAGCGATATGGAATTCTCTTCCTCAAGCAGATATTCAACATCTGTTTGACTCCATGCCACGTCGTATAGCAGCACTTATTGCAGCGCGTGGTGGCTGCACCAAATACTGATTTCGGACGCTTAATTTGTTTCTTTTGTTTTGAAAATTTCATCATTTATTTGTATCAGTACAAGTCGTTTCTGCATTAAATTTCATTTGATTCTGATGATTCTTTCATGGTGTTGCATTTTCTACAAACAGCAGTTTATGTTATTCAATTTGAATTGCAAATATAATATCTTCTATAAAATTTCTGACGACAATATATATTAAAAAAATTAATATTTATATTAGGTAGTAATTTTCTTTAAAATAGCAAAAAATAATCACAATGAAAAATATAAAAAAGTCAATTTTTGAAGAAAAAAAATTTTTAGTATTTAATGTATCATCATTAGCAATAATTAATGGCTACAATCAAAACAGCTGCAATAATAAGACAATTTAGCATTTTTTTCTACTTTTACATCTTTGAAGAGGTTTGAAATAGTAAAAACTTTAAAACTTACTGACAAAAATTTAAAATTAAACATTAAATATAAGCTATTATTTCTCTCAACTATAAAAAAGAATCATTTACTATAAACTAATATTATTATAAAATTAAAGAATTTATACATCTTAAAACATCTTTCAAAACAATTACTTTAATAACTTAAAAATAAATTTTTAATAAAAGTAAAAAAAACTATTATTTAATTATAAATAAATATAGAAGCTATTATATAAAAAATATTACAAGTATTCCTTAAAATATTAAAATAATAATTACTTTATATACAAAATGTTACATTAGTGTGGCAATGTTTCAAAGAACCCAGATACACTAATCAGAAATACTAATGACTACCCCATTAAAATTAATAATAATTTCATGTCATTCTAAATTTACAAGCATTCTTTCATAACTTGGCTTTCAAATGCTAAACTATTTGCACATATTTTTATTATAAAAATTTGACTTCAAAATGTTTTTTTTAAGCCAATAATTAAACTAGATACAAGTAATGAAAAGTTATGATAATTAATAACTCACTTGAACAAAGGTGCTGTTCCATAACCTTGCCTTAATCCTTATAACAGCAGTGCTATCTCTCTCTAAACTTCTAAACATACAAGTGAATTGAGAACATTTTGCAGTACCTGCATCACAATCCTAAAACATGATATATTGCATAAATAAACAAAAAAATATAAGTATAAAAAATTATTAGCCTTAAAATTAGAGTTGTACACTGAATTTGACTAATTATTTTGACACAAATTCAAACAAATAAAAATTCGACATAACATGATATGTTAACAATATGCTATTTTCTAAAAAAAATTAAATTTAAAATTAATTCTACTTTAAACATTTTTTATAACATAGAAAAAAAACATACATTGATAGAATTATTTTCAAAGATATTACTACATTTTGCACCCTTAAATTAATTAAAAATTATATATGTCAACACAATTTAAGAATATAAGCAAAGTGTAAAATTAATTGTTTTCCAACACCTTGTTTCAGTACAATATTTCTTTTTATAATTTAAATATAATATATTTAAATTTTAAATAAATAATAAATATTAGTAAATAAAAAAAACTAGAAACAAAAATCAAGAAAAAATTTCATTGAAAAAAAAATAATTTAAAAAAAAAAAAAGCAAAATTTTTTATCTGACATTTTAAAGAAAAAAATTTTGAAAAATATTTTTACCAAGTTAACAACTTTGACAATTTTTCCATCCATTCTTAATTCTTGGGGTTGAACTTCACGTTTTGATCTTTTCTTATATGAGCGGTAAGGAGCTAATCTCAACTCTTCAGGGTGTCTCTGAAAGACAAATATTTTTATTTATTAAGATCTATTACAAAAAAATGACTGTGTGCAATTAAATTTAATAAAATCTAATTAACAATTAACTTACTTTTAATTTTAAAGGGTTCAACAGAGAATCATCTAATTCACAATAGCCATTACCAATAACCTACAAACAAATAAATAAAAAAAATTATACACTTCCAGAACACTAAAAAAGCAGTTAATATTTTACACTTCCAGAACACTAAAAAAGCAGTTAATATTTTACACATAAATTTTACTTACATCTTTGCACATACAAGAATATTTCCTTACAAGACATGGATAAGTAATTTTTGTCAACAAATTTAGGCACAGATATGTAAGTAAAGAAAAAAAAAACATTTTTTTTCTTAAAACACAAAAAGGAGACCATGCAGCTCTGCCATGACAAGTTACGTAACTCTGGGCATTTCATAAAACTATTTTCACTTTTTATAAAGTGAATGTTATAATTGTAAATTATTTTTGCTTTAATTTCTTTGGTTTGATTGATTGATTGATTGAATGTAGGGTTTAGTGGCACAAAGTCCAATTTCTTTGGTTTGAGGCAAATCAGGAACTATCATATAAACAAGCCAGAAGAAAGAAAATTTTCTACCTCTGGATTTTCAACAATGTATAAAAGTCTTTTGCCTTGTTGGTAAGAGTCTGCAGCTTCAATTGGCCAAGATACTACCACTTCAACTCCTGTTGCCAACCAAGGGCCATGATTTATAACCTAGAAATAAATAAACTTCAATTCATTGTGTTTAAAAAACAGAATGTTCCATTTTTTTAAAGTAGATAGTAAATAAAAATATACATATATAGTAAGCTAATAAGTTTTGAAACTATGTCTAGTTATTTTTTTTTTAATGATACAGTAGCTGATGAAAAATGAAGAAAAGCAAAATATACATTGAATATATTTAATTAAAGATCAGTTTTCTTCCAAAATTTGATCTCTTATATGAAGATGAATTAAAATAATAAGAGTGTTTCACAAGTTAATTATTAATTTTCTCATTAACTTATTAGCATATTTAAAATTAAAACCAAAGATTTGAAAAGTACTTTAAAAGAGAAAAATCTGAATAATCATTAAAGTAAAAATTTATTAAACTTTACGTAAAAAAAAACATAATAAATAATAGGCCTTTTAAAGCCAATTTTTAAGTACTTGAAAAAACACGCAAGAATAGAGGACAAAATTCTGATACAAATTCCATTATTTTTATAGCAATAAAACCTTAAATCAGTTCAATAATACTCCATTTTACTAATCAAAATTTTACAAAATTATACCACTAATTCAATTCCTACATATAGAGCAAAACCTTGCTTTAAATCATATTTTTAAAAAAAATTAAGTTAAAATGCATCTGAAAAGTTCAGGTTGTTTACCCACTAATGAAATCAATGTTTTTTGTCAATCAAAAATATTTTTAAAACAAGTCTAAGTGCAATTTTCTTACATCCGATAAAGTTCTATGATTCACAATTAATATTCATATCATAAAAAATCAATATATTGAGGTAAAAAAGAACTATCGAATGTAATTACCTCATAATATATTAATACATGAATATTCTCTTCTTCTTCTTCTTCCTTATCCCCAAAATTAGCAGGGCTAAACTATGTCCATGAAATTCATCACCCGGAGGAAGTCGGCCACCATAAGTGTGTTATTAAGAATGTCCCTTTTGTCCAGACCTAGACAGTCCAGTATATGTTGGGGGGAAGCCTGCATGTTGTGGCACCTGGGGCAGTTAGGATAGATTTTAATACTACCCTCAAAAGAAAGGGACTTAAGGTGGCCGCTGATAAGCCTGGTAAGTGCAGTCTGGTCCTTGCGGTTGCACCGAATGTTGAGTGCACCTCCTGGACTGGTGCTCTGGTACCAGTGATGTTTGGGGGGTACGAGCCAGGAAGCGAGGTCTTCTTTTTTCTTTTTTGATGCCAGCTCCATGAAGGTGAGGGAATTTGGACTTATCAGATTATCTTTCGTCCCCTCCTTAGCCAGAGTGTCGGCGATGTCATTGCCCAGAACCCCAACGTGAGAAGGGATCCATTGGAGGTGGACTTCACGCAATCGTGAGAGGATTTTAATTTTTTGTAGGATTGAAGCACCTGTTTTGTCTCTCACCTTCCTCCAATGCGTTAAGTATTGTATGGAGCTGAGGCTGTCAGAGAGGATCCAGATGTTATTTTGATCCTGTAGTGTTAGAAGAGAATCCAGGGCAGTATCAATAGCAATGAGTTCACTTCTAAACACCGAGCAGAAATCAGGATTCCTTTTGGAGATGTTGAGGGAGACATTACTTGATTTGTTGTAGACACCACTGCCAGATGATGATGTTTCTGTCTTGCTTCCGTCTGTGTACACCAGTATTGATTGTTTGGGGATGGTATTAATAACCTCTAAAGCAAGTTGCTTAAGCAATTCCGGGTGATCCAGCTTCTTGTTAACTTGTGATGAAAGGTGTTGATGGAAATAAACACCAGGTAGTCCTTCAGTTGGGTCAATGAATTGTTTATTAAGGCAATCCTCGACATTTCCAGCAAGTACATTGTTAACTACGGCCTGGCTAAGTGGGCTGTTCTTCTTTAGTCTTTGTTTGCTGCTCCACCTTTGTAGATAATCTGCTGTTCTGTTTTGGTGTCCAAGGCTAGAGAGCTTGTTAAAGTATTTAGTAAGGAGATAATTACATGAATATAATTACCTCAAATATGTGGACAACTTCACTGCCTACATCATCAATATAATTTGGCACTCGAGTAGTGTCCCCTCCATAAAAAGCTTGCTCAGGCTGAGATGCCCTGAAACACAATAAAATTAGCACTTTTTATAAATAATCGAAACATGATAGTTTTTCTTTTAAAATAAAATCATCTCTCTTACCCTCTGATTTCTAATTCAGCAACTTTCACTATGCCGGCTTCAATTGTGATGTCCTCTCGAGGTAAATCCTCTACGCTTGTCCTAATAAAAATATTCAATAGTTCAGAATTCAGATTAGAATTAAAAGTGTTTATGTTAATTTCTACACATTTTGATAAAGATATTGAATAATTTAAAAGTTCAGAATGATATGAAACAAAATGAAAAGAAAATGTTATTTTGATACATAATTTTTAAATTTTTTTTTACTCATTCTGATAAAAAATAATGCGTAATTAAAAATGCAAGTCAAGATTTATTGCTTTTAAAACAGAAATAACCTACGTGTTGACTTTCACGCTCATTTTCAAACTTCTTTCATCAGGACCAACATCTTTTGGGTTGAATCTAACTTGTAGTTCCACCTTTAAGAATATAATAATAAATATAAATAACCATAAAATAATGTAATAAAATAATAATTAAAATAAGTTTCCATAGATAAACCATCAAAAATTTTGCCATAAATACTTTATTTGAAATAAAAACATTATAAAACAATTATATCAAAGCTAAGGTGTCTTGATTTGAATGCAAAAAATTTTCTATGTATTAAAAAATATTATATTCTTTTCCTTATAATAACTAAACAAAAATATCTATAATCCAAATTAGTATACAACATTTAAATTTAAATGACAATTTATTACATTTTTGAAACAATTTCAACAAGTTTTACAATTGAAAACTAACTTTTCTTGTATTTATTGCTGGCTCTTTAATTAGCATTCCTTCCGAAAGAAAATATTCTTCTAAACAAACATTCTTAACACTTTGTTGATCATCCTTTTAAAGTTTTCTGAGGTCCGTTTTCCAATCTATTTTACATCAAACATACAGTTCCTACTACTATGATTAACTTATTTTGATAATAAATTAATTTTAACAAACAATAATTTAACAAATATATTGGTGTAAATTCTTGAATAGTCTACAGTGAGGTGTAGAAATATAGAGGGTTTTGATAATTCATTCATGTGAAGCCTAACTTTCAAAAAATATCTCTAGACTATAAACTGACTCAACTATACACAAACACTTCAAAGAGTTCACATTTTTGTAAAAATTTAAGATAAATTAGCATAAATGAGATAACACTAATTAAATTTCCTTACCTCATTATCTTTAAGAGGATTTCCTAATTCACATTTCACAGTAGTTACATTAAAAGGAACACATTCTATCTGATCTCCTTTCTAAAAATTAATATTCCATGAATTAATATGTTCATAATAAACTAAAGTGAAAGTTAAAAAAAAAATGAATATTTAAAAATACCGTATATTCCGGCGCAAAACGCGTCCCGGCGTATAACGCGCACCCGTGATTTCTAAAAACTATTTTTAAATTTTAAGATACACTCTTCGTATAACGCGCACGAAAATTTGGATTGTACATGTGCAATATCTCATCTAGTATCAATAGAAAACCAGAAAGCCTTTTAGTGTGGGACATGTTTTGGTTCCACCTCACAAATACAAAAAAAATTGTCGAAAGAATGTAACACCGATATGGCAGTTATTCCAGGTAGATTAACACCATTTCTTCAGCCCTGCTTAAACAAACCATTTAAATCCAATTTAAGAAAACAGTGGAACACTTGGATGTAGGAGGGATAGAAAATCTTTACTAAAGGAGGACATATGCGCCATGCAAGTTTGGAAACAGTGTGCGAATGGATATTAAAGGCATGGGATGAAATTAAGCCTGAAATGGTTAGAAAATCATTCAAAAAATGCAGCATTTAAAATAATCTGGACGGATCAGAAGATGACTGTTTATTTATGGATGAGGATAACACAGATGATGAAGACGAAACAGATTGTGATGACGTGCCTGAAGAACTAACGGAAGACGAATATAATGAACTATTTATGTAATAACGAAAATCAATAAAGTATATAGGTAAAGGTATGTTAGTTCTTTAAAATAAAAGTATTTTTCTATATTTAAATATTTTTTTAATCTATAATTTTTTATATTCGGCGTATACCGCGCACCCGTACATTCCAATGTTATTTTTTGTATTAAAAGTGCGCGTTATACGCCGGAATATACGGTATTTAAAATAAATATTTAAAAATGAATTCCAAATCAATTTATTACAAGCATTATTATTATATTTGCTTAGATTCTGATTTTAAAAGAGAAAGCAAAACTTTTTACGTAATATTAATATTTTACACCAATATTCAAATTTTCACATAATTAACAAAAAATAATAAAATTTAAGATTTAATTTAAAAACATTGATAATTAACTGAATTTAAAAGGACTATCAGACTTATTAGCCAATTGTTAAGAGAATTCCCAAATGTTATTTTAAATTTTTGATAGTTCCAACCCATATTTGATGTCAAAAACATAATCTAGCTTTTTCATAGTATTTTCTAAAATAAACAATTGATAATTTTTTTTTATCACAAGAATTAGAGAAAATACAAACACTTACAACCACTTTTTTTCCGACAAAGCTAAGGCTAGGTGGATGAAAAACATACAGCATAGCATCATAGGCAGGTTCTCGGGTATTCATTACTTTGACTGATAATGCAAGTTGCTTTTCACCCAGGAACAATATTGGCTTTCCTTCATCATCTCTAAATCATAAAAAAGCAAACATTTTTAGAACGTAAGCTTCTTAGATTTTAAAATGAATTTCTGTAAAATTGAAATTACTCGCGCAAAATGAAATACGATATAAAAATACACTTTTGAAACAAAAGAATATAACCAGTGGCGGATCCAGGTCACCCCCCAAACTGAAAAAATAAGTAAATAAATAATTTTTTTAATAGTTTAAAAAAGAAATAAAATATTTTAAAAATTTGTTAAACTGTTTCAAGAATCATAATCCAAAAGAGTAATAATCCGAGTATTTTTACCTCGTCAAACTGTTACAGAAGAAGATCTTGTAGTCATTCGTAAAACTGCCGAGTTTTATAAGAATCTCTTAAATGCTTCCGTAAAAGTTGTCGAAACAGAATTTCGTCCTTGGATGGCAAAATGGCAGCTAAAAAAGAAGCAGAACTAGAAGTGCCCAATGATCTTTCCAAGATTATTAATGCTTGTGACATTGATTTGTATCCATCAGTCAATATGTTGTTGAGAATTTTAATAACACTGCCAGTTAGTGCAGCAACAGCAGAACGCTCCTTTTAAACGCTGCAACGTCTCAAAACTTGGGTTAGAGGAACTCAAAATCAAGAACGATTAAATGGACTCGCATTATTAAACATTCATCGAGAAATTGATTTGGATGTTGAAAAAATCATTGACAGATTTGCCAAAGTGTCTAAAAAACACATTACATTTATTATTTAAAGATTTTGAATACTTGAATTATTTATGTATTGTTCAGTATGAAAAAAATAAATGAGAAGACTAGCATTAAAAACCCCAGTTTTTTTTTTTTTTTTCAAAAAAAATATTTAAAAAAAAAATTTTGTAAAAAAAATTTATTGTGGGGGGGGATCTGAGTCTATAACCCCCCCCCCTTAGAAAAAATTTCTGGATCCACCCCTGAATATAACATATACTACTTTTATAACATAACATTCATAATTTAACTAACAATTAAAATCTTAGTTCTTAGATTAAGACTGAATAAATAAAAAAATTTATTATATATAAATCCATATATGGCAGCTTAAAAATGAAGGGTTTATTATTTCTTGTCAATGAAAAATAACATTCCAAAAAAATACAACTAATAAAAAATAAAAAATTTTAAAAAAATCCCTTATTTTTTGACAGTAAAAGTATAACTAAATTTATTTCCTGAAATAAAAAAATTTAATATATATACTCTCTATAATTTAAATATATACTCTGTTCAGCGAGAGCCAATGGTGAAAGAAAATGCAAAGGTTTTCAGCTTATCACCAACCTTACCTAGATCTGCTAGTTCTTTGCTGTCTAATTCTTTTCTTACTTACCACTGGTCAGGTTAATGCTCCTTGTCTTAACTTAGACAACAAACAGCTACAGCTAATGCCAAGTATTTGGTGATTTCGCTATCAGTTCTCATTGAACTAAGTATAGTATGATAATTTTGATATTGGCAATCATCTTAAATTTTTTATATAAAAATAAAGTTCACTATTTTTTTTCAGATGAAAATTATATTCTTAATATTATTCTGAAAAAAAAAACTCAATTTATTTTATTATTTACTTATATCTTTCATACTTAATTTTAAAAATTTAAATATTAATACAAAATTTTAGAAAAAGAAAAGATGCAAAAAACTGTATGGAAATTATAGGTATTTAGAGCTTTATTTTTTCAAACTCTTTCATTTAGAAAATTATTCAGTAATTTTTACTTCTAATAAAAGATTGATTAAGTTCTTGTATTTTCGTTAAATTTTCAATAAATCATCTCATTAGTATACAAATGTTTAAAATTATTTAGAACAAAAAATACTAAACAATTTAAAAACAAATACAACCAAAGAATAAAACACATCCTATAGTTGCAGTCACCAATCAAAAAACATTTAGAGGTATTTGCGAAAATATTCAGCTCTAATTTCCATACATTTAAAATTAAATAAAGAAGTTTAAAAAAATTCTTGGATATATACCAAAATTTTAATATTTTATTAGTTTTTGTTTTAGAAGATTTATACTATTGTTTCTTGCCTTAACAAAGATTTAAGTAACATTAATTTAAACTACATTGAATTCATGTACGTTTAAATAGGAATTAATTTAAAGGAGAAAAAAGTTAGAACTTATTACTTTGAAATGAGATTACTTACTTTGTTAGATTTATATCAACAATAACATTCAGGTCACTTTCACAAATATCATTTGAGCCACAATCTTTCAGGAATTTAGCCTGGAAAAAACCCAAAAGAAATTGTATTAAAAAATAGTTAAGCTTATTTTCCATGAAAAACAGTTTCTCTTAAAACAAAAACTTTTTACTTCTTTTTTTTCATTTTAAAAGTAAGAATAAAATTAAACCAGACATTAAATCCAAAATATTTTTTACAAATATATCTTTTGCTTAATAATAATAACAATAATTTTTAAAAAAGAAAATAAACTAATTTCCAAACTAGAAGGAAATCAATTACACATTTAAGAAAAAAACTTTTACAAAATGGTAGTACATATTTCCAGAAGTTACATTGCAGTTGATTTCTGTAGGTTTCAAATTAGGGGATTTTAAAACTTGCTCATTGTAGTAAAAATTTCATATTAAGAACACTCAAATCAAACGCAATAATTTATGTTTTTTTGTTATTAAATTTGTGAATAAAAAATTCACAAGCAATTTTTTTTTACACCTGAGGATGGTTTAAGCCCTGTTAAACTATGTACTTAAGATTTGTAAATTCTTATTTTAACAATATGTAATAATTTAAACTACAACTTTATATTATAAGAAATATAACAACTCCAGATACTTTCTTTTGAATTCGAGTGACATAAATATGCTAACTACAGGAATGAAAAACGATTTATGACATAAACATAATACTTCAAAAAAAATTTTAATTTTTCTTTAAGGAAAACAAAAATAATTAAATTAAAGTGCAAATATGTTGGTGAACTTGTTTAAAAATATGTTTAATGCTGTGATGACTAATCCACAACACAATGTGACCACAAAAGGTGATATAAAAGTTTCAAAGGTGATACAAATTGTTTATTTCAAATTTAAAACATACCAAAAAGTAAAAACAAATAAAAATATAAATATTTACTTCAAAAATTTTGGATGCTTCTTGTTGATTAAGAATAGGATAACCATTCAAATCTGGCAATTCTAAACTAAATGAGGGCTGTACAGGATCTTTTTGTATCAGAGAATACGTCAATTTGAACTGTACTGGATTCTGTATATCACTTTTTTCCTACAATAATAATAAATGGTTAAAAATAAGATAAATCAGAACATGCCACATATACTTTTTAAAATACATTTTGCAATTTTTTTTTTCAAATTCTGAGTTTCTTAAATGATTGGTTTAATAACTTTTGTTAGAGGTCATTTCATTTTTCATTTTTTACTTAGTTACATCACTTTCATTTTTTAAACCTAAATAATCTTTTTTTTTTATAAGTTTTTCTGTTAAAACAAAAAAGCATTTTTTTCCACTTCATAAAATAGTGCTTTAAATTTTTTACACAAAAGCAATATATTAGTTCTATGCCAAAAACTAGATTCAAATAAATGTAACTTAATTAAAACCAAAATAATTAGCATAAAATTTTGGGCATTTCATTTAAAAATACTCACAGTTCCCTTAAAGGACAATAAAAACAATTTAACATATTCATTAAACTATAGTATACACATAAATAGATTTGCATAATATAAAAAAACAAACAAAGGAAGAATATAAATTTACAAAAAATTAACATTTTATCAAATGCCCATTCAAAAATGGTCATTTTGCCACTGGGTGACATAAACCCTTGTTATCTCATAGAGCAGTGTTTCCCAAAGTGTGGTAAGCATACCCCCAGGGGTATGGGAACAGTTTAACCGGGGCACCTGTTCGTATGCGAAATATCTTGTAACTAACGAAAATTTAAAAAAATTTTAGTTAAAAACAAAGTTAGTCATGATAATTTACGATTACATATTTTTCTATTGGCTATTTTTTGCAGAGTTAACAGCTAATAATTAGTGGTGTCAACAGTCAGTTGTGATTTTTAACTTTTGTGCAATTTTTTACAGTAAAAAATACATTCATTTTTTTTATTAGTGGTACACAGCGTTACGAAAAATTTAGAAAGGGTACAAAACAGTCATAAGTTTGGGAAACACTGTCATAGAGGGTTGGGAAGCAAAGTTAAAGGAGAAATTTGCAACCCACTGAGTCAATGATAAATGATAAAAATATGAAATTTTTTATATTTCAACAATGAAAAATTTATAAGTTTAATTAATAATAGATTAGTTTAACAAAACTTTTTACACATATCAGCAAAACACAATCAGGGTTCCCACTCTTTTATCAAAGCAAAAATTAAGCACTTTTAAGGACTTTTATCAAAAAAATTAAGGACATTTTTTGTAGAAATTAAGGACCTTAAAATGATTATTTATCATCAAATAAAACATCATAGATTAATAATAATAGATTAAAAAAATGGAATAGCTTTTCTTCAACTCAGTCATCCTTTAAAAAATTAAAAAAAAAAAACTGAATAAAGAAATGTTTAATACATATAATCTGTATTTAATTAAAATTAAATTGCATTTAATCACCTCAGATAGCTTTTAAGAATATAAAGAAAAACTCAAAGAATTCAGATTAAACATTAAAATTTTCTATTTTAAAAATAGAAAGAAATTGTGTTAACCGATAGAAATATATAAATTAAGATGGTAAATTCATTAAATAAATAAAAATATTATTTTGAGTGACTAATACTAAACCAAGACAAAAAGAAACTAACAAATATAAGTTTATTAAGGTTAAGACAATTATTTTAAACTAAGTAAAATCTAATTATAATAAGCTAAAGATTTATTAAAATCACAAAATATAAAAAATTTAATGATTAAAATCAGAATATATTTAGTACCTAACAATCAGGAAAAAAATAAATAAACTACAAGGAAAACTTATTAATTAAAATTAAGAACTAAGAAACAGAAATGAAAGTTAAAATAAGTGCTAACATAAATATTGAAACACAGGACAAGGCAGGATGTAATGATCAATTGAAATAAAAATGAAAAAATTCCATATCTAAAAATAGAAAATGAAATGAAATAATTCCTTAAGTACAAAATTTATTGTGAATGAAGGGAGAAAAAAAAGAAAACATAGTGGAATCAGAAACATCATTTATAAAAAAAGATAAAAAAATCTTTATAAAATAGTCTGCGTTTAGTTATAAAAAATTGTATGCTTACACTGATAAGGAATACTGCACCTCTGAAGAATTAGAATTTATTCAATTAAAAAGTATTGTGTCTTGTATAGATATTAACGGAACTAAAATAATCGACGATAAAAAAAAATTGTTCGTAATAAAGTATTGTCTGAAATTATAAAACAATAATTTGTCAAATAAATCAAAGGTAATGAAAATTGGATGCAAATATGAATTATATATGTATATATTACTTATTATAAAATAGGGAATAATGAATTGGTCGAATAGTCAAATATATGGCCAAATAAAACGGCCACCTACCCAGTGATCAAACAACATTTAAAAAAAAAAAAAAATCCTCAAGAATTTTTATTGTTTATGTAAAAATAGGCCTGGGCATTGTAAGAAATTTTATATCGTGATAGATCGTCAGTCAGACATCGCGATGTATCGCAATTTAACATATGTTTGAAATTTATCAATCAGAGATCTTTAAATCAATCAAAAATAAATTTATAACAAAAGAAAATGTTAATTCTAAAAAAAAAAAAATGATTCTATAACATCAATAGCATTGCTTAATTTTTTCAATTAAAATAAAGATGGATTGATTTAAGACTGTCTTAAGAATTGACTTGCCTTAAAGTAAAAACAAACACAAGCTTTATTTTAATTTTTTTTAAAATTAAAAACGACTTAGATTTTTTAAAAATAATAATAAAACTGTTACAAAATATTTTACATACATTACAAATTAAAAAAAAAAGAAAATGTCAACTTGAATAAAAAAAATTTTTAATTATTTGTTGAAAAAAAAATGTGCTTTTGAAACATTGTTAGGCTTTTGTTAATTACTTATTTAAAATAATAAAGTTGTATTGACTAATGGTCAAATGGTTTTAATGTAAGTTTTTTTTCTATTTATTTATTATTATTTTCCTTTCTGAAAATGAAATAGACTAAAGATTTAAATGTTTAAAAATAATACTCACTATCTGACAAATTATTAAACGAACATGTATTGAAGGGATTTTTAAATATATATATATATATATATATATATATATATATATATATATATATATATATATATATATATATATATATATATATATATATATATATATGTGTGTATATATATATATATATATATATATATATATATTCTATATTTAAGAGCACTATTGTTAAATTATTGAAAAGCGTTAAAACATTGCTTAACTTTTTATTTAATTTTAAAAAATTTAGTCATTTTAACTAACAACCAAATTAAAAAAAAAAAAAAAAAAAAGAAAGAACGCAAACTCTGTTTCAATTTTATTAAAAATAAAAGCAAATTAATTTGTTCTAATTTTTTTAAACTAAAAGCGACTGAAGATTTATTGGTTTAAAAACTAATCAAATTATTATATTTAAAAAACTGAACTCAATGGCGCGACAGCCCATAGAGGGCCAAAGCCTACTGTGCCCATCTCAGTTTTCTTAACCTTGGGCTCTGGGGTGCAACGTGAATTAAATAAATTTTTAAAAAAAATTTACTTTTTGTGACAAAATATAAATTACTTAAATACAAAATATATAAAACATTAAATTGTATCACTTTTAAAAAAATCAATAAAGAATCTTTTTTTTTAATTCATGAATTCGTTTCAGTAATATATTAAGTTCAGAACGAAAATTTAAGATAACAGCGATTGAGCAACGATCGCCAAGTAACAGTAGGTCTGCTGAAAATAATAGACAACGTTAAATCCTAACAGAAAAAAAAGTGACGAAATATTGCAAAGATCGCTAAGTAGCAAAAGTCTCACTGAAAATAATTTACTTGAAACGTTATATTAAGTCAAAATAAAACGCACAGCGAACGCAAGATAAGTCCCGCTGAAAATAATCTTCAAGAAACGTAAAATGCCAAGGTAAAAAATGGCGCATAAGGAAACTAAGCATCGCGTTCTATATTTCAACGCTGATGCCGTTACTCAATATCACGAAACGAACATCATCTTCGTAGCTAAAAATTTAATCAACATCTTCGCAGCTAGACGAAATCAAAATAGTCTTCGTCAGCGCGGTGATAGCGTTAGCATAGGCAAGAATCCTCGCACAATAAACCGCGAGCGTCTTAAATCAGATTCCTGATGCATCACCTAAAATAAAATTATATCGGCCTGCCTATATGTGCATTAAGTCGATAATTTGCAATACATCGATTAGGCAAGAATACTCGCACGTTAAACCGCGAGCGTCTTAAATCAGATTCCTGATGCATCGCCTAAAATAAAAGTAATTATATCGGCCAGCCGATATGTGCATTAAGTCGATAATTCGCGATACATCGATTTAAAAATGTCTAAGAATAGCGCTCTTTAAAATTGCCGCATCATAACAAAAACAAGAGCTTTAAAAAAAATAAAAAAATAAAAATAAATAAAAAATGGGAAAGTCAAACGAAATAAAAACAAAAAATCGTTCTCAATTTTTATAAGAAAAATTTAACGTTGAAAAATACACTTTAAGTGTTTCCCATTGCCGGATTTTAAGAAAAAATGACGAAAAAGAAGCTCTTTAAAATATGCTATCAAAATAAGTAAAAAAAACATAATTAATCAAAAAAGCTAAAGAAAAACAGAAAATTTTCCTAAATTCTTAAAATAAAACTTACAACGTAGAAAATCAATTTTCTATTTTACCGGTTATCTAATTATCTGTATAACTTTAAAAGAAAAAGTGGAGATAAAATATATCAGAAACGCTGTTAAAATGTCGCGCTATAAAATAAAAAAACCCAGCGAAAGTGAAAACAGAAAGCAAACATTTCACTCTCTTTAAAAAAAAAAGTGTCGATGAGAAAACGACGAAAATGATTTTCCTGATTAAAATTATACTTCGCCGAATATTCGTAATATCCCTAAAATTAAAAAAATGAGTCATTTATAAAATTCAATTTCAGAAGAAAATCTGATACGATGAAAAAAATCCACTTTGCCTTGCGACGATCACTAGATGCTGATCCATTCCTTATATTTTTTATCAAGTGTCCAGAAATTATTAAAAACACACTTTGCCGGCATTTCTAACAATTTCACATTTGAATGAAGTATCGAAGCTACCACGTGAGCTATCAGAAGAATTGAATTTCTTGATCCCTATGGATGAAGAAGGTCAATGCAGGTCTTCAGCTGATAAAGTACTGTCTAAAAATAAGTCAAGACCTCTACCCACCTGCAGTATCACGCTCTCCTCTCCCCACACTAAATTTTTTTCTTTCAGAGTGATCCAGAAAGAAATATTTTAATGAAAAAATTAATAAAAGAAAAAAAACAATAAGGACGTGCTTTCTTCTACTTGCTTGTAACCCCTACCCTCACACGCATTCAAAATATTCTACCCTCAATGCAGGGTCTCATTCTAGGCGAAAGACATACTTTTTAACTGTGGATATTTTCCTAAGATAAAAAAATTGTTCCAAGGAACTAGTGATACTAGAAATTAAGGACTTTTAAGAACCATGAATCAAAATTAAGTACTTTTAAGGGCCCTTAATTTTCAAAATAAAAACTAAGCAGTTTTTAAGGACTTTTAAGGACCGTGGGAACCCTGACGATACAAAAACATAGAACAAAATACAAACATAAAACAAAAGCAATTTTTAACTGTATAATTCGCACTTACAACTATTTGAGTATTTTTTTTTAAAAATAGCCTATGAAGAAACGTATTAAACTTTTCAAGTGTGACTAGAATAAAATAATTCAATTAATTTCATGTTAAATCATATCCTCACCTTTAGATAAACAATTTCTTCAGAACAATGCATTCTACCGACAGAGCTGCCTTTTAAAACGATTTCTTTTTCAACAATGTTTGGTGTGTCACTACTCAAAGAGGATTTAAAACGAACCCTGTAATATTTTCGTCCAGTGAATGTTTCAGCCTCTATTTTGTATTTAAGCTGTTGTCCTTGAGAAGATGATATAGAAGAATTGAATTGAAAACAGGCTTCAAAAGAAAAGCTGGAAAAAAATATATTATTCAGTTACAAAGCTAATTTAAACTTTACACTAAATCATGAATGATCAAAAGCTTTACTATAAACAGTGCCTTAAAAAAAAAAAGGTCATACCACACATTAGGTGAGCTTTTGTCCCTCTCACATCCTTTTTCGTCTGGATCGATATTTTGGAGCTGGCCACTTACTGAAGTCACTATGTTCAACACTGGCCTAGATCTAAATTGTTAAGAAATATTGTTAATTTTTCTTAATAAAAAAAAAAACACATAATGGGCAACACAGCTTTAAAGGTTAATTTTTGTTATGAATGTCTCCTTCAAAACAGAGAAGAGATTCTACTTCCTCTGTGCAAATCGACAGATTATCATGATTTGTAATCTACATATTCATTAACTAACTACTTACAATTTGTGAATATATTTTGTAACACATTATTTATTGAAATGTGCTCCAATAAACCTGATTACCAAATTTTAGGGTTGAAAATATATCTGGAAATTTGAACTTTTGAAGATACAGTCAAACTTCTATATAACGATCCTCCATTTTGCGAATTTCTCTATTTTGCGAATTTTTTCAAGGAACCAAGAACATTTCGGAAATTTCTTTGTCAAATAACTTCCAAATAGCGAAGTGAATTTTCTATTTAACAAACTTTTCTTTGAGATCCACTTACCCTATTTCTCAAAATATTTCAGAACATTTTAAACTTCTTAACGCATTTTATGGGGGAAATTAACCTTGAATTGAATTTCGAAGCCACTTAACTTTTAGAGAAAGCAGTAAAATCACTTTCTCTTTTTGTTCGCATTTCAAACGAAAAACTCTAACACAAACGACAAAATTAACGGATTTCATCCGTAGCAATTAAACTTTAGAACGCATGTGATAATGTATGTTTAAAATTACTTTTATAATAAATGCAGCTATAATTTTATGCATAAATTTAGCTTTTTTTTAGTTGAAAATGTATAGAGCATGATTGTGTAACACTGGATAATGTTTTGTTCTATAGTAATTGCTTTCCTTGCAGATTTCCTTTACGATTAAAATTTATAAAATAAATAGTCGATACTACTTTACAATATAAGGGTGTATCCATTGCTATTTTAATTAAGTCTAGTGTTTATGAATTTGAAACCTGTTTTGGGTCGTTTAAGCATTTCAAAAGATGATTTCTATTCAATGAATTTTCCATATAACGAACTTATTATCGGGATTCAGCCACTTTGTTAAATAGAGGTCAGACTGTACTTTAAAAACCACATGATAGAAGAGAAATTTTAAAAATAAAATTTTAAATATCTATTAATTTCCTAACAGCTTCGGGCATATGGAGTCAAACATTAGCATTAATGACATTACAAAAAAGTAAACCATGTCATATGAAAAAAATATAAACCATATAAAAAATATAAAAACCATCTTAAAAAATTAACAAAATACAAGTGAGATATAGACACAAAATAAAATAAATAAAAACAAATATAAGCAGTTGAATGGAAGGAGGTAATATTAAAAATCGAAATATAATAAATTATTTCTTTCACCTTAACATAACTGCTGTATCAGTTTCATAGCATCCAATTAATAAATCTGGATAACCATTACTATCAATGTCCATCCTTCCATTTAGTGAATAACCAAAGGTGGTTAGTCCACTAGCTTCGGCAACGTCTTTAGGGTGAATAACCTGAAATAAAATAATAAATTTAAAAAACTTCTAAAATCGAATAAAATGAACACAAACATTTTGGAATTTTATTATAGCTCATTATGTAAACAATATTCATAACATATTTTTTTTCTTTAAACTATAGTTTGACTTCAAAGAATTTAATTGTTAATTATTCAACCTTTAATTGAGATCTAGTGATAAATAATAAGTTGTAAAATGATGCAGTCTGTGTGCCCATCAGATATTCAATTTATAATTTGATTGTGTAACTGATTATAAGAAAAACTTGAAAAAGATTATAATCAGGTAGAGATGCAATATTCTAATAATTTTTTACCTACCAAAAATAATATTTTTCATTTAATGCTTGCGTTATTTTAAATCAACAGTGCTTACTGCATAGAAACATACACTTGAATATGCAAAAACTTAATTAGTTTTAAAAAAATTATAGTGGAAAAAGTTAATTTTTGAGCATTCAAAAACAGGTGACAATCCTCAAGACTCACTAGAGGTGAATGAGACAAATAAAACAGATTTGTTTTGCTTTCCCCATTCACTTCTTTATTTTTGAAAATGAAGTTGTTTATGTATCAAGTAGATCTTTTTGCTTCATTTCCTTAGGATTATTCAATTTATATAAAAGACAATATTTAAATTTAGTTAGAATTAACAAAATTTTTAATTCAATAATACAGAATAATGTTACATTAAATTCGTTATTATTAGTATTGAAATGCTGCAATAACCAAAATTCCTTAATATAAATCCCTTTTTATTAAAATAAATAATAAAAAAGTTATTCAAAAATTTTAAATTATGTCATATTAAAACATAAAACACTTAATTATTTATACAAAATTCTGTAATACTACTAATTTTTGAAATCCTACAAGATTTGTGGCTTTAAAGTAAATGCCTAATATGTAAGATAAAAAATTTAAATTTTTCTAACCTTTATTTAAAGAAATTGATAATAAATTAAAATTAACCAGCAGTTTTTATGTTTTTTCCCCAACATTTTAAAATTCAATTTTAAAACTGTCACTACATTTTTCATCTCTAAAATTTTTATAAATATACTTAGAACAATATGCTTACAAACTTAGCTTGTCTTTTTTTTAAAAAAGCACACATGTAAACATTTAAAAAACTGAATAACTTTAAATTTATATAATCACCTGAGATGGAGTAAGAATAACACCTTCAGATGAGCCTGAATAAATATAAACAGCTCCACCTTTCTCTTCATATGGTGCTCCAACCGCCAGATCTGCACAAGAATATTACACGCTTAAAAATTATGAATAACAATATAAAAAAATATAAGTATTTTGATATTGAATAAAGTAAAGAAAACAGACGTAAAATTTGTGGCAATAAAAAAAATATATATGTACTTCAAAAATTAATGTACAAATATTAGAGAGGGATTTAATTATAAACACGATTAATATTTTTTTTCATTTTGTTATTTATTGTAATAACAAATTAAAATTTACAATGCAGAATTAAAATAAGAATAAATATTTCTTTGGTAAACTTGTACTCATAGACTATATTAATTTTTTAAATAAATCCTCCAAAAATAGATAATTATTTAGTATAGGTACTTAAAACATAGTTTTTAATTATTAAAACTCTTGAATGCATGTTCCCTGGTATTTGGTAACTCGATAAACAATTTATAAAAACTAAATATGGTCAAGGTTGAAGTTTGTAAATGTATTGCTTATAAATTTAACTTAAACAAATATTATTATTGATAAGCAGTGGTTTTTTCCTGCATTATTACTATCATTGTGCTCAGTTCAAAAATTGGATTTAACATAAACATTACAATAGTTTTAACACACACTATAAAGTTTGTTAGAAAATTAATTACATGTAAAATTATCAGTTAAATTAAAGCATAAAGAAAAAATTTAAAAGTTAATATAATTGTTTTAAATAAAATATCATATTAGATATTAAAGTACCAGGAAATCCATCTTGATTTAAATCACCAGCATTTTCAACAGAAAAACCAAATCTGGATTCAGGTTTCCCAGTAATCTTAATTGGTTCCGTTAACTCTGATAAACCCTGAAAAAAAAAATTTTTATAGCAGATGATTTTGTGAGGGATTTTGAAAATAAAATTTTTATAAACCCTGATTTACCTCGGGAGAATTCATGTAAATGTACACAGCACCACCTTTGCCTTTCTTAAAGTAAAAAGGTGCTCCCACCACTAAATCTAAATACCTGCAAGAATGAAACATTTAAGCTTATCGAAACAATATCGAAATTTAATGTTACATATAGAAAAACAGAAAAAATAATTATGTTTCTGAAGATAAGATATAACAATTAAAGAGTGCAAAATAGAAAAAATGAAATTCTAAACAATTTTTAATATAATGAGTGTTTACAATTAGAGAGTCAAACAATGATATTCTGAACTCCAAGAGAGATACTAATTATTTTGTAATATTGAAAATTCAGGCTATCAAACTTAATATATATTTATTGGATACTGAATATTCTTTGATAATTCAGTCAACATTTATTCCTGACATTCTAAAATTTGTGTACATTCATTTCAAGAAACAGTTAATATTTACTATAAACAATACCTTTGTTTTTACAATTTATTTTATGTCATGCTGAATTTATTTTAACCCAAATAAAACTACCAATATAAACTCAATTATAAACACAAATGCTGTAACCCCTCTTAATATTTTTGATTCTGCCAAATAACACATATCAAAGCAATATTGTCCATAATAATCAAAAATAAATATCTTAAAAATCACAGTTTCTTTTGGATACATTAAATTAATAAGTTCTTTCCTATTTTAAGAGCTATTTATTTATTTTATATTTTATTTGCGCTATTATGAGCTATTTATTTTATATTTTATTTATTTATTATCTATACACGTCTACTTCATTAGAAGTAGACAACTTCTTTCGAAACATGGCAATCTCCTTTTTATTAGAGTTTCAAGAAATGGTTCATAAGATTATCCAAGAAAAAATCTTGAGAATTGGACTTCAAGAAAGCATTTAAATTTTTCAAAATTTAAGAAAAATAATTTGTTGGCAATCAAAAATATTTCACTAAAACTAGCCACTGACAAATGCATTAAGCATAAAAAGTTTTTTTTTCTATTAGCAACAAAGCAAATACATAGGATATTCAGATTTTTTGCTGTCATGCAAAAAATTTATCAAAGCTCATGATATCAAAGTTTAACTGTACTAAAATGCAATATAAACCCAAAAAAAATATGCTCTGTATCCATAATGGATCAAAAGTAATTTAAAAATAGAATTCCTTTTATACTAATAACTTAGATTTCAATTTCAAGTTTTAAGCACTTTTCTTAAGAGCCAGAAATTGATTTAAGTAATTTCTTTTATAACAAAAGAGTTGCCATATCAAGAATTATATCTAAACTTTACATACTTTCTCACATCAGTACAGCTACATTTATCCACCATTTACATTAAAATATATGATGCTGCTTTCCTTAATAATGCAATTATTACACATTTGACAAACTAACAGAGACGAAAAAAGAATCAAGAAATCACATCAGTTACTGCTCATAACAATTCTACTACATGAGTTACGCAATTTCTTGCAGGGCATATTATATTCATTTTTTATAATTTTTTTTTTTTTGACATAACAAATATGTCTTAAAATAAAAAATAAAAATTTTAAACTTGATTATATTTTAAAACTGAGAACAAAATACATTATTTATATAATTAAGGATTTCAAAAATACAATACACAGATATATAAACATGAAATCAAAGTAGTGAAAACTTTCTTAATAATTATCAATCATTAAAAAATCATTAAAAGAAATTAACCTACCCATCATTATTTATATCAATTGAGGTAAGTGAATATCCAAATGAAGAAGCAAAATTGTCTCCACTCAGAATCAGTTGAACATCAAATATAACAGCTTTATTTATTTTTGTGAAGAAAACAACTTGTCCTGTACCATTTGATCGAGGAGCACCCGCAACATAGCTTTGTTTACCATTGAAAAAGGCGCCGGAAGTCACAGCCATACCTATAATTCAATTCAGAATTCAAAATATCACATTAAAATTTTTTCAAGTTACAATAATTGAACAGAAAACTAGTACTCGAAATTTCCTTCAATGAGAAAGATAAAAAAAACAACAACTGAATAGTATTGATCGAACAAGAAGTAGTTTGAACATACAATTAAATCATTCACCATACTTTTTGGACAAATTCATTACATACTTTTTGTACTTGAAACTGAAAACTCTGCTAAAGAACAAAAGTTTAAAGATTTTTGAATATGTTAAGATTATCAGAATTGAGGGATTCAAAAAGATGATGTGACAAGTTGTTTCAGAATAAAATAATTAATAGTTGCATCGTATAAAATTAATGTTAAATTAGTTAATAACAACAACGCCAGCACATGATCTACGCAGCAACGTCACACCTATGCCTCCAACAAGACACATATCGGGAATATGGTCGTGGCTGGAGAGACAAGTTACAAACAATATTTTTTTCCACTTGCCCTTCAAGACATATAAACAACACAAGAGTAAATTTAATATCAAAATAAAATATTTGATTAAGCCAAAAATTCTAAGACTAGCAACTGAATTCAATGTTTAAAGTTAAATGCACAGCAATGCTTAAAAAAAATTTATAAAATTTCAACAGTATTTTGAAAATATTTAAATCTTTACACAAATGGTGATGAAATTATGAGCAAACGACGTCGTACCTTAAGCTGATTTTGGGATTGAAAATTAAAGGATTAAATTTCGTGTTAGTTATCCTAAAACTGAGAAACTATTCAAAAAATCCTTTAAAGAACAACAGGAAGAGAAAGAAATATATGGTTTGCAGTGTTCTGCTTAACAAACTAAGATTCATTCTCATCGATTTTCCATTTAGTTACTAAGTAAATCATCAGATGGCACTGAGGAAAAACTACAAAACAACAAAACTGCAAGTCTCATTATTTTAACTGAAATAGTTGTTCAGACATCTGTTAATTATGTCCTCAGACTGCTTATATGGTTGTTGCAAAGGGTATTTGCTTCAAAAATATTGTTTTATAGGTTTTTTTAATTAACAGTATTGCCTGGCAATAAACTTTTTAACTAAATTTGAAACTTGGTGTGAAAAACTATCTTGCTTTACTAAACAGAATGCACCAAAACATGTTTCTATTTTTGTCTTCTAAGCAAAATTTATATAGGTTGGCAACTTATAAATAAAAAAAATTTTATTTCATACTACATTAAAAATTTATTTCATTTTTTTTTTATACCAGTTAATTTTTTTAAACTTATAAAGAAATCACACTATACATGCATTTAATTATAATAATCCACAATAAAACGTAGATCAGAAAATAAAATAAAAAAATCTAAAACTTACAAAAAAGATTTATTAATAATAAAATTAACTTTAAAAAAATCAAAGTCTATTTTACTCACCAAGATAACTGTACTTATCAACAGGAGAAGCATCTTCCATAATTGGACCATAATACCACCTTTTATCATCACGAATTTTAAATGAAATGCTAGTGGTAAACACTGTACCCCGCCATGTAAAAGGACCAGGTGTACCAACTACTATGGTGTTCCCCTGTAACAATATACAATAATTTTAATATAAATGCAAAGAAATAGAAACGGGCACTTTTAGCAACTAAATTATTAAAATCAGAGATTCCCAGAAAATTAAATTATTTGCTGTGAAATCAAAATCGAAAACAAGAAATACTCAAAAAATAATCAGTGAAAAACACTTTCAAAGGCCTTCATAATGCACTTAAAGGAGTTCATCAAATGTATGTATGCATTGCTTATTGAAAATGTTTTTGATTTTTTTTCAGTATCACTATAATAATACATGAAATTTGAAAAAAATACAGTTCAGACTAAACAATACTTAATGAAATTAAATTATAAGAAATTTTTTGCCAAAAATTAAATACATTAATCAAAATATACTTTTTTAAATTTTTCTGTCTCTGCTTTTCTTTTTAAAATTAAACATGAAAATTTGATTTTTTGAACTTTGAAGTTATGAATTATAAAATAGCTAAGTATTATATAGTTAGAAATTATAATTATTCAAAATATTATGAATTAATCAATTTAAAATAATATATTTATGATGTCTGTAAATATTTATAATATACAATGGATGGTTGATTGAATGTAAACAAAAAGAAGCTTCCTAAAATCTGAAGACATTTAAAAACTTCCGGTGTTACCCTCCGATTTAGTTATTCCCACCAGGCGATGTGTGAACAGGCTTAATATTCTAGAAAGTTTTATTTTTGTGATTTTTTTTTTCAAATGCATGTGAAATTTTACCATTCATAAGAGTTTCCTGTAATTTATAAATTCCAAAAGGTCGTGACCCTAAAACAAATTTAAGAAGTTTAATATCACAGTTTAATTTGAGCGTTATCCCCTATTTTGCTATAATTATGCAAAATATCACTATTTGTTATTTTTTGTTTAGCATCATAGCATGCTGGTGGAAACTTCCGAATTCATTTGTTATTTGTTTCAGCAAACATTAAGTTGAAAGAACATGTGATATTGAGAACACTACAAGTGTAATAATATTAAATGATGCACTTCTCCAAACTAAGGAGTAAAAATTAATCGGCAGAAGTAGCCTGTAAGTCTTACAACGAATTCGAATCACTACCACCATCTGTTCTACGCTTTACATGGTCAACTATCTATACAATCAAAATTATTTATTTATTTTACACAAATAAACTTCCAACAAAACATTTTTATATTATCACTCCGGAATCTAACCTAATAGATAAAATACTTAAAAGGTGACCTTAATATACAAGTTTAAAGATTTCTAACCAATAAATTTTTAAAATACATATTTCGCATTAACACACACACACATAGATATATATACATATATATAGCATAATTGAAAAGCTTAGAGGAAGAAACAATTAAGTAACACTTAAGTGAATTTGAGTAAATGAATGCTTAAGTTTTTACATTACTAATTTTTCAATAAAAATAATGCTGTTTCATGCAAAAATGACACATTTTAATTTATAAAAATATTTTTCATAATTTAGGTTACTGCTTCACAAATTTCTGCCACTGAGCACTAATCCACTCAGTGAACATGAAGTTTTTCTTTCATTCTCAACTTCTCAACTTAGAAGACAAGAGAACACCTGTTTAAAGAACAAAGTCACATTCACCTTCAAGAAAAATTCTTTCAAATATAAGTAATCAGCAATTGGGCAAAATGGAGGTAAGAACTACAAAAACCTTTTGTGATTAGCCCGATGCCAATGGAGCTCTGATATGCTTCTATCAAAGTATAATTTGCAACAGCAATGCAATTTTCACCAACAGAGAGCAAAAGAAAGTTTAACTATCTATCTCCGCTGAGCCATGCCGATTTTTATGAAAAAGTTGGATTTAGTTTTCTTAAACATATAAGTACGCTTATCATTTTGGATAATAATTAATAATTAAAAATAATTAAAATTAATAAATCATTTGAAAAAAAAAACATAATTTTTCCTTAATGTATGAAAGCTGCTTCAAGTTTTTCATTTTCAAAATTTTTTCTGTCCCCGCGCCTTAGCGTTCAATGCCAAGCAAAATTTTCAAGAGTTGTTTTCTGACTATTTCTGATTATAGTCACTTCCGCCCAATGAATACTCAAATAAAATGTCACTTAGTCAATTCTTCCACCGAGTATCTTCGGAATGAATAAATTTAGCAGTAAATAAATGTTATATATAGCTAAAATAAGAACTTTCCCCAAGAAATCTCAATTTTTCTAAAAATATTACTTAGTCGGTTTTTCCAATAAGCTCCTCAATTATAGTAAACATTATACTTACATCAGCAACCATACCACTTGTACCTGCTTGACAGTACCCATATTGTTCATGAGCTTTATTAACAGGACGATTTCTACAAGGTTCAAAAGCCTTTTCAAGTTTTAAATTTTGAGACAGAGAGTAACAGATGCCTTGACCCCATTGATAGTCTGGACCAGACAACACAAATCGGTGGGCGCATGACTAAAATAGAATTATACAATATTTTAGAACTGATATAGTAATGATAACTAACTCAATGATATAAATCAGTAAGCAATAAAATTTATAGTCAAATAATTGTTAATAATATTGCAATAATAATACAGTAGGGAACCGATTATCCGGAACGATCGGGACCATCACTATTCCGGATAACTGATTTTTCCGGTTTTCTGAATCGCTACAAAAGCCGTTTTTTTATTGTTAAACCCAACTAAAAAAAAATTTTTTTTAGGAAATAATCTTGAAAAGAAGAAAAAACGATGAAGTAATACACTAATGATTATTTCCAAAATGATGGTAAGGTGAACATCTTTCAAAAAAGAAAGAAAAATCCTAAAATCTTATAAGGAAAAAAAAATTTTGTTTAAAAAATGGCGGGAAAATTTATCGAATTTCGTTCCGGTTTTCTGGTTTTCCGGTTTTCTGATTTCCGGATAACGGGTTCTGTACTGTAGTAACAACAATAGTCAGGATTTGCTTCAGCCCACAGAAACAAAATGCTACCCAAAATCATTTAAATTAGGTACAAATGTAATAAAATAAATCCCAGTCAAGTTACTAAGACACACTCTTTAATAATAAATAAAAATACAATAAAAAAATAATAATTCTAAAGAAAGTGGAACAAAGCTTCAATCAGCCTATTTGTAAGGAAGAATGTTGATTGCTCCAAGTAATGAGGAATTTTAAAATAGAACCTTGATTTTTTCAAGTAATTCAAAGTGAACCTACTTCAGATAACATAAATCTTTGAGCTATAGATACAAATCTACATTTATTCTGAAAATCAAGATTAATTTTTCATTACAGAGCTTTACATTTTACCCAATCAATTCTTTCAAGAACTTATAATACTAAATCTTCTTTTTAATTTAAAATTTATTTTTATATCATAAGACATTTTGTACCATCATTGCACCAACTGACAAAAGCAGTTTGAACATAATAGATATCTTTAAAATTTGTAATATTAAATTTTGAATTCAAAAATTCTCATCTGCGGGAAGGGAGGCTCATTTCTTTGCAGTAATTGGTCAAAACATGTTTTTCAATAAGTGAAAACAGCAAAATTCATCATTTTGAAGCTAAAAAAAGGGTTTAGAATTGAACATAGAAAAATACACCACATATTCTATACGCTATTTTCAAAACCCCTGAAGTAGAATTGATGGCATGAAACTGTAGCACTATCGCCATCAAATTCATCTTCGACCTCAATGCTGATTGACAGAGATTATTGTAAAAATTCATCATAATCTAACGTAATTGTAATAAAATTTGTAAATATATGGCCCCAAAAATTATGCCTAAAACTTTTATGATGTTTAAACTTAAGCTGAATTTTGCACAATGAATAAATAAAATAAATCATTATGCAGTAAAGTCTGTAATCAAGTAACAGAAGAAAAAAAATGCTTTAATATTTGTTATTTGCAGTGAGTGTTCTTTCAATGCAGATGTAGATGTAGTGATAGTTTAATAAAAAAAGTCTCAGCAATTTCCTCCATTTGATTGTTTGCTTTTTAAAAATAAAACTTAGATGAAAAGTAATCTGCAAATGCTCTAATAAACTGTAGTACCCAATAATTAGCTGGAAAGGTTTCTACTACCAGGAAATTAGAATTCAAAAATTAGTTTCAACAATTGCATCAAAATAAAAAATGGAAATCATTGAATTCGAAAAAAATACATTTTAAGTTAATGAAATTTTTCATTTTAACTAAACACACTGATGAGTTACACAATTTGTTTGCTTGAAAACACTTAAGAAGAAATAGCCAGTAACATCTAGTTGTTTTTTTTTAACATAACAAAGAACCAATCTACTAATGTACATATTATTAGAAAAATTTTATAAATACAAGCAATTAAGATGTTATAAATAAAAGAAAATACATGCCATCACATAGCTTCCTGGTCCTCCACTCGAAACTGTTACTCCTAGCCATTGGTCGTTTTTAATAACTCCGTAATCGTGATCTAATTTTTTTAAAAAAAGGGATAAGAATCAAAGAAAGCACTTATTGTAGTTCAAGTATTAGGTTATTAGCAATCGAGCATTATTAAAATACAATTCATAAAAATTATCTGACTTCTTAATTATTTCTCTAAGGAACACATGATTCAAAGTTCACCATGACAACAAGATTTGAGTAATTTTTAACAATATGTGTGCCATTTCAAACGTTTGAAACTAATATAAAACTAAAATTAAATTTACAACTTTTTTAACTGAAAAAAAATTTTAAAATTTTTTTAATTTTAGTAAAAACACTTTTAATTAAAATTAGATCAAGATTCATTATTTTGAAAATCTAAATTTTGCTTAAAAATGTACTTTTATCTTAGAACTGGACCTAATATCTGTTTATGGTACTGCAATAATTTTATGAACCATACTATTTTTATATTTGCTTATAATGGTATTTCCTGATCAATATTTTCAGCTTTAAAATAAACCTTATACTTACAACTCTATATAATTTAAATTTTCTAAAAAGAAATTAATTTTAAAATAAGATAGAATAAATTGCAATAAATAATAGTACACAGTGACGAAAATATGTCAATATGAATAACATTAGAAAAAAAATAACAAATCTACAGTGTAAATAAATAATAAAATAACAAATAAAATATGTAACATTCTGCTCTTATTAAATTCAATTTTAATTGAAATATACTTATTGAACGAATCTTAATCAAAAGAAAACAAATTATTTTCAACATTTAACAAACTAAATCAGCAAAAAGGTTTATTATAGTTTTCAAAATAAATTTTAAATTTGTTCTACTTAAAACCAAAATACTTACTAAGATTTTGATCTATTACAAGTTGAGAGCAATCAGTTTTATAATTTGTTAGAGGACAACTATACACAGCACCAGAATGGTTATAACCAACTGTTCTAGCCTTGGGAGCACCAATTAATAATCTGAAACAAATATAAACAAATTAATATTCATATAAAAGGTAAGAAATGATTTATTTTCAATTTATGTACAAAAAAAATATCAAACTTGCTTTTTTAAAGGTATGTTAAATGATTATCAAATTTCTGTGTGACAAAATAGTATAAGATAGCAAAGCATATAAATTATCCTTACTTAACAATTTGTTTATGATATTTTTAGATACTAGTTACAGTAATTTTTTTGATATATTGAGGAAAGAAATAATAATCACAATTTAATAGTTTTGATATAGTGAATTCAATGTTGAATTAGTTTTTTATTATTATCCTTTTGGATTTCAAATTGTTAACTCAAAAAAGCAAATTTAAAGAAAGCCTAGCTTTGAAAAGAGTGTTAAAAATAATCAAATAAATGCAGGATAGAGAGGATCATAACAATGGTTACAAGCAAAACATTATTTGCTTTTTATGCATTCAAAAAGAAAGAAAACTCATGATTCAAAATTATGACCATGTTATTATAAAAATAGATAAATACAGTCGTATTCAGAAGATACAGTCTTACAGAGAAGAAAAAGTACATAAAAATTTAAAAGAAAAATAATTAATTTGCAGTCTTACAGAGTAGAAAGAAAAAAAATTAATAAGGAATCACAACAGAGATGGCAATGCATTAGAATTTAATCCTAGTACAGATTAAAACTTAAAAAAATACATGTCTCATGTCAAGGTTTGTAGGGAAGCAAGCATGCATCATATGTATGTTCTTAAATTTATCTAACATGTTTTTGACAAATTCGTGAGTTAATTTTTCTAGAAGAATAAGTTAAATATACTTATCACACATTGATAAATTGAATTTAGTCAAAAATATGCAAACCAAAGTATTATTTTTAAAAACAAAACTTAAGCACTTATATCAAATACTATTTTTGAATAAAATATGCATTAAATTGAAAAAAAAAATGAAACACTTCAGATAGAGACAAAAAACAAAATACGACAATAAAAATAAAATGGAAATTAAAACACGATGTTGTTTAAGTTAATCAAACATCGTTCAATTTAATTAAATTCTAATGTCAATATATTTATTTTTAACACTTTTACCTACTTTAACATACACAAAATATCCAATAAAAACAAATGCTAAAAATCATAATATTAATTTCAAGGAAAATATTTGGGGTATCTCGCTTGTGTCACCATCTATCGACTAATATGGAAACAAAACGATACACGTGAGTCTGACACTTCAAGTAACTATTTTTTCCAACGGTAGAACACGTTTTCGTTCGAATATTTCGTTCAATAAATTTGATAATGATTTTGCCACCCAAACAAATAATTGAAAGATTCAGACATATATATGCTAAAGTCCTAATAAAAAGATTTGTATGTGTAAAAGGGTCCAGACAAAAATTAAGAGTTCTTCTGTTTAATTTTTAAAAATGTCTACTTTATTTCATTAGTACTGAAAAATTGTTTTTATAAAAACTATTTTGCCATGATTTGATATTATAATATTGTTGTTGTTGTAGTTCATTTACGTTGCACTAGAAATTGGCGACGGTCTGGGAAACATCCCTAAAAGGATGATCCGAAAACATGCCATCACAATTTTGATCCTCTGCAGAGGGAATGGCACCCCCGCTTCGGTAGCCCGACGACCTGCACGCGAAGTCGAGCACTTCACGGTAGAACAGTTTAACGAGGACCAATATCGCACACCCTCAGACTGATCCAAGTGGTCACCCACCCGCACATTGACCGCAGCCAGTAATGCTTGACTTCGGTGATCTGCTAGGAGCCGTGTCTTGACGATCAGTCCACTGCGGGAGATATTATAATTATAATAATAAATCCTTTGCATCCATACGTAATCCTCGCATATTCGCGGTTAAAAAGAAGTGGATTTTTTAAGTAAACCAATTAATGTTTAAATTTACCTCAGTAATTGAATTTATTTCCATTATTGTTAAATATTTTTAAGTTTAAATTTTTCGCTTGTTCCATGTCTTAATGAAAATTAAAGTTAATGACCGAAAACTCCAATTGTCTAGCGTGCATAGTACAAGCGAAGAAACTGACAGTTTTATTTACGCGTATGCATGCTAGATTTGTGCACTGCTTATAGGGTCCCAAAAAATTTTCATAGATAATATGGGGCACCCATACCCAAAAGTTTAAAAAATCCTGATTAAATGACAGAAGAAAATTATTCTTCGTATTTATATCAGAAATATGGCTAGTCACTATAGTAACACTTGATTTACATTTATAATTACATGTTATAATTTTAAATTTTATATGGTAAGTCTAGGATAAGGCGTACTTATAAATCTAGCAGAGGGGCGGAGCACCTAAGCCTAAGTACGCCACTAGGCAGTTTGAAACAAGCGGGGCCCAGAGTTTATTGTAAATAACCAAATAGCCTCGTTAAAGCTTTGTTGCATTAAGACAGAAAATTCAGTCTGATTAAGTAATCCTTTACTCATTTTTAATTGGCCGAAAAACAGATAAACTCTTGTTATAAGCCTAAAAATATCGAGCAGATTTAAAAAATAAAGAAGGCTCTTGTTATAAGCCTAAAAATATCGAGCAGATTTAAAAAATATAGAAGACTTTTAAAATTATCCAAGTTCATTGCATAACGTCAGCGATATTTGCATAAGTCGAGTTTTTCAATTAGCTTATGACATATACAAAAAGACGATCCCGCGAACGCTAAAATTCTCTTCTGAATAAATAACCTATTATTATGCAACATTTTTATGGCATGAAAGAAAAATAAAGTAACTGCCCTTATTCTAAGCAAACTGTGTAAATATTCTGCTAGCTAATGTAACCAGAATAATATTGGGATGAAAGAAAAAAAGGAAGAAATTTACTCTTCAAAATAAAAAATGAAGCAAGAAAACAATTGTGGCAATATAGTATAACGCTGAGTCAGAAAAAAAGTGTCATTTACTTCATTAAGAAATAAACGATTCGAAAGCTGCACCCACAAAACTGAATTCGCTTTCTTTCAGAGGAAATGCGAATAGACTGAATATACCATCAAGTATTAACTTATTTAAAGAAGGGTTGGGCAATAAATAAATGATAGGATGTTACTAGGCGTGTAATTTTTTTTTCATTGTCTTACTGTTTAATCCTCTGCAAAAAAAAATGTGTGAAAGCGTTAAGGACAAAAGACATTTCTAACCCAAGATAATGATAGTTCATTATATGAGGAATTCACAAAAATGATGACTTTCTTGATGAAGTAGCAAGACTAGAGTGACTAAGGCTACACTCAATAATATTTGTAACTAACTTATACCGTCGTTGTATAAGTCGACCTTTTCGAACCCCAAAATTGTACGAAAATCTAGGGCTCGAATATTACATCGGCAATAGATTTGGATATTCGTTAATCGCGAAATATCGAAGCATTAAAACAATGAGATAGATATGAATAACTATATATTTACTTTTTTTAAAACCTTGTTTTAATTTTTTCTATACAATTAATTTTGCATTTCCTCCCATCATTATTATTATTTTATTTTTTTTACACATAAAGGTTTGTTTGATTACTATAAATTATATCCAGAAAAAAATTAAGAATGTTAAAAGTTAAGATAATTTATTAAGATAATTATTTATATTATAATAATATTTATTTCAAAAAATGCAACGCTATGAAACATATATAGCTAAAAATTTAAAAATTATAGAACATCATCTATGTCGGTCAACAATCATGCAGTTTTGCAGTGTCGTCATACGAATCCCTCAAAGATGATTTTTAATTTCATCCTCGTCTGCTAAATCCCTCAAAAATTCCTCTCCATCCCCATCCAAAGAATTGAAAATTTTTCACACTTTTTAAAAGATTTTGCAGTAAAATATAAATTTCAGTTTTTTTTTTTTTTTTTTTTTTTTTTTCAGCGGTCGACTTATACACCCGATATTCCAGAAATTCACCATCTCGTAATTAAAAATAAAAAATCGATTTTTATAACGAGTCTAATCATACAATCTACAATAATATTAATCATATTAATAATATTATATATAATATTAATCAATAATATTAATCTAATCATACAATAATATTAGGTATATAATTTTTCATCTATGAATAAATAGACGCAATTTAAAATTATGCCTTTATTGTAACTAACGTTACAGTGGATGAATTTTCCTCACAAATATGACCTCTTTTAATATATGGATCGATTAACATAAATAAAATTAATCTGGGATGATCTTTTTTTGTTCAAAAACCACTGGTTAACAAAAATTAGAGTTGGATAAGTCCTCCGAATTCTATAGGATGATTCTAGTAAATATTTAAGCAACTGATTCGAATTTAAAATTTCTCTTCAGTTTTCAAACATTTAGCAATCTTTTTAGACTATTAATTACAAAAAAATTTTTTAAAAACTTACTCAACAGAGTTTTTGCCTCATAATCTAATTCAAGTTACAATACAATAACAAAAACATGTCTTTTTTATTTCATGCTATTATAAATTTACTTAAAATCGCAAGAAACGGCGATTTTATCACGTTTCAGAAAAAATTATCCAATGGCCTACCCTAAATTTTCTTGTGTGTGATAGTCTGTTGATCAGTTTGAAATTACAGAATTAGTCAGTATTATTTAAAATATTTATAAATTTACCTTTAAAAAGATTGCTCAGCAAAGTACAAAAAGTTACATCGCAGAAAATTTTAAAAATCAAATAAATTGTTTCCCAATTGAGAGAGAGAGAGAAAGAGAGAGAGAGAGAGAAAAAGGAAACCAATTCATAACATCACTAACTACGCTATATAGAGAATTCTAAAAAAATCCTATTTCTATAGGTGTTTTATAAAGTTTTGTTTCGGGTTATAAATATTAACTATGCAGTCCACAAACCAAGGCATTTAATTGCTAAAAATGAAAAATTAAATAAGCTGAAATTATGAAAGAAAGATTAAATGAATGTGTCAAATTACCCATATTTGGTATGAATGTAAAATGATATTTATTTTTTTCATACAAATAATTTTTTCCAGGAAATGATCTTAAGATGATTGCGTGAGATTGAGACATTATCTATCCATTTCAAAATAATGGATGGTTTCAAACCAACTAACTTTTCTGATAACAACAATCTTTGAAAGGGTGGAGATAAAAGAAATCGTTTTCTTGCATTCAGGGGAGGAGTCAGCAATGGATCAGATCTAATAGTCATCAAATTCTCATAACGCCGTCTTAAAATTTCAGAAGGTGTATACTTAGTTTCAACAGGTGAGAAGGAGTGCTAATGTCTCAATTTACGAAACTCATGCTTTAGGCCTACTTTCATTCCTTCATATACACATTTACTATCTCAAAGTTTACCTAGGACCAGCGCTATTAGTAAATTTATCAAAACAAAATACGAAAGGGGAATGATAATATAAAACAGTTTTTAGATATTAATATAATATCTGTATTACTGCTCTATCGATAGATCTGGGTAACCTATCGATGCAGTGTGAAATATCGAACATTACTTTAATATCGTGATTTTAAAAAGCTTTGCCACGAATTCATGCTTTCCGGTAAATGTGGAGCTCACGATAACTATTGTGAACTATAAATACAATATTTTTGTTATAATTATCTAATACGTTAATATTGCGATAATTGTTGTTACAGTGAAACCTGTATAAGTTGACCATTTATGGGACAAAAATTTGATGATATATTTAGACAAATAGTCAACTTATAAAGAGGTAATTTAATTGGGGTTTTTTTTTTTTTCCAGCCTGGTGCTTGATCGTTGAGATCAACTTAAACAGGTGATCAACTTACAGAAGTGGTGAACACGTTTCACTGCAACTGTATTATTGTAAGTGTGCTAGATTCAAACGATAATTTTAAATTGCTGATGGAAATTTTGAGAAAAAAATTTTTCAATTCGATACTCGAAAATTAATGGGGGAAAAAACTACTCCGAAAATGTTATTATAGGCTCTAAAATCTCAGCTGATGTCACATATTCAATGTAAATTTCATTAACCCCTTGACGCAGGTGGCACACCGGTGCACCTTTTATATATTTTTCCTCTGATGCTCTAATTAGAAGCAAAAATATATATTTCGGAATTTTTTAATTATATAAAACAGTCAAATAGTTACGAAAAAACTGTTGGATTGTTTAAATTATAATTGGAAAAAAAAATTTTTTTCATTTATATTCTAATATTTATCAGTAATTATTTTGCAAATCAAAGAAATTTCAACGATGTCTGTTTCTCTTAGATCTAAATAACTTCGAATAATAATAAGTGCAACTTTGAAAAATTATTGCTTGGAAGTGGAAGAATTTACCTCTAACAAAGAAAAATACACCAGTGTTTCATGTTGTATTTCATAAATACAAAATATTAAAATACTAGATGTAATATTTTTCACTTATTTTAACGTAAATTATGAAAAAGTATGAACAATATGTTTAGTAAAAAAATTTGCATCAGCATGTTAAACGCAATCGAAAATGCGCGATCTTTATGAGCCAGTTAATTTAATTTTTTTTCTCCTTATAAATTAATATATTTTATTTCATAACCGTCATTAAACAACCAACCCAATTTTTTGGGTTTACGACTACTAGTGGTCAACTCAGTAGCCTAGTAATTTTGAACCCAATCCAGAAGACAAAAGAATTCCTGGATCGAGCTTTGGGGGAAATTTGCCTTCGTGGAGGGATTTTCGAGGGAATTAGCCAGCATGTTGTGTTACATGGAAAGGAAAACTACAAAACCTCCCACGGTTAGTCTGACGGCAAGGGGATTCTAATCCATGATCTGTCTACCACTGAGGATATTTTACGTCAACACTGTGGTCGGTGCGACAGTCCATGTGAGAATTCGTATTAAACAGCCATCGCTGGGATTAGAACCCGTGAAACTCATTGAAAGGCAAACGCACTATCCCCTGAGCCAGGGCCGTAGCCAGGATATTTTTTCGGGGGGGATATGGTAAGAAGCAAGGACAGTTTCAGACATGCAAAGTAAGGGAAAAACATTGTAACAAATATTGTTTATTCTGTTGTTTGCAAAAGTTAAACTAGTAATTAGAAAATATTACATAATAATTATTTTTCAATTAATATTACATAATAAATATAATCAATTTGTAAACAAAGTTTACAAAGACATGTGACGGGGATTTGAATAAAATTTTTCGATTACTTTTTTAGGACAAACCGGAATATCCCGAAATATGCTTAAATAAAGTTAGCCCTGTTAGCCTTTCTTCTTTAGTAGCACTTCTTGTTGCTGTTTTTAAGCGTTTAAGAGTAGAAAAAGTTCTTTCTGCAGTTGCTGTGGTGATTGGTAGCGTAGCCTATATTGATAACAAGCAATAAATGTTTGGGAAAAGGATACTGTCACGTTCTTCCGTTGCTGAAAGTGCCGTATCTGGTCTACTAAAAGGTTCACTGAGGTTCTATTTTGATGCCCATACTTCCATTTCTCCCATGAGGTTTTCGATGTCAATGTCAATGAAATCTGCGTAGATTCGGAAATTGCATAAATAATATGCTGAAAAACAATTGATTTCAGGGGAGGAGTCTAACCGAAGGGAAGATGAGCCACAAGGTCCAGTGAAGATGATGCACTAGCGAAGGTGGTGTACTGGGAAAATGTTTGATTCGACAGTTTTTGTTTTTCTTTTTACTGAGAGGCTCAAAGAAAGACTTAAAAAGCTTGAATCCCAGAATTTCGGGGGGGATTTGTCCCGACGCCCCCCCCCCTCCCTGGCTACGGGCCTGCCCTGAGGCCATCACGGTTCTTATAAATTAGTATAGGCATAAGCATTTGACATAGTGGTTTCAACGATGGAAAAAAGTAGCGAAACTCTTCAGAGTTGATCGCGACGGGCAAATGGCCAACTACAATAACCGTGAAAATAGCGTGAAAACACCAACCGTAAGTCTCAGTTTTCCCACCTTGTAAACACACACCACCAACGTGAAGAAGTCGTGCGAAAATCTCAAAATAAGTCACCTCCTCTTACAATGGATATTCCGAAGCGTGTTCCAAAAATGGAAAAGGAGAGTGTTCCGGAAACCACTAAATCACTCAGGTGGGTGAGGAGACTCACTTTAAAAAAAAAAAAGAAAGAAACAATTTATGAATTCGGTCGCACTAGGTGAGAGTAATCTCTATTTCATGCAGAGCGATACTTCGTTAAAGGACATCACGACACAAAGTAGGAAGTCACACGTGAAATCTGCGGTTGGATTTGTCAAGGTTAGCAAAACATTTGAGAAATTATCTCAATTCTTAGAAACAATATGCATTAAAATAATTGAAGGGCGTATTCTGGAATAGTAACAATCCACAAGAGATGACAAGTAAGCTTGTCCTTAGGCGTAGTGGATAATTTTTAGTTTTAACTTCCACTTTCTTTTCGAAATTCATGTGAGAAGAGTTTTAATGTATTATTTTCAGAGCATTTTCAAATTCCTTTTAATCGATTTTTAATTCAAAAAAATTTATTAGTCAAAAATTGGTCATGGAAATTTTTTTTAGTGATTTTAAATTCTACACATACAAAAAATTAGTCCCCAAATTGACTTCGTAAATATTAGAAAATAATTTGATAATTTTAAAGCAATTATATATGCAAATTTTTATATTCAAAAATTTAATCACTTTGAATAAACACATAAATTAAACTGGTTTTCGATGGCCCAATTCTTTTTTTTCTTTTCAAAGTTCAGAACGTCCCAAATTGAGAACTTCGTAAATATTCGAAAATAATTTGATAATTTCAAAGATTCATGCCCAAATATGCAAATTTTTATGTTCTAAAATCTAATCACTGTCAATAAACACATAAATTAAGCTGGTTTTCGATGGCCTAATTTTTTTTCAAAGTTTATTTTTGATTCGGAGCAACTTTTTCACCTGCCTAATGTATTTCAAATGTGGAGTTTGAGGATCATATTAAAAAATTTTAATTTTAACATCAATGGATTTAAACTTCGATAGTCTTAATAGCTAACTAAAGTAAATTTTCTTTGTTTTTTAACCAGCGTTGGGCAACCAATCCATAAGGGATCTGTGTCCATATCAATGTTCTCCATAACCTTGTAATTTTGAACCCCACCAATAACACCAGAAAACTCCTACATTTAGCATTGGGACAAACTTTAACATTAGTAAACAGAAATATTTTATATGTTCAGATTTCAAAAATTTTCAAACATAAAAAAGATAATTATATTTTAATTTTAAAGTCTTAACTTCATGAAAATTTACAGCTCACAAATGCTTATTGATTTCTGCAATGACATTTTTCGAAGTTAAATAGGGACTGAGCTGAACTGAGTCATTATACCCACAGCTAACTCTTCCAGAAATAGAATGCCTATATTTGCATGAATAAACAGCGTAAGCTCGCGCACTGATTTATCGCAAACAACTTTATTTTTGGCCGTTTCTCACGGACCTAACTTTATCATTTCTATATTGAGAGGACAGCGAGCATGTACTATAAATTATACTCAGCAACGAGTAAAGATGAAATATTAATCTGTCGTTAAGGGCATGCCACCTGTGATAGTATCTCATTTGAACGGACAGAGGCGCATTTTTTTTTTTTTTTTATTCTTTTTTTTTTACATTCCTTTTTACAAAACTACTAAAATTTTGAGGCGAAAAAAATGAATTATGACAAGAAAGAAAAATCTGTGGAGAGCATTTTCTGTCGCATGCTGTGTTGAAGTAATCAAACAGGGCAGCTATGGTTTTTTTTATTTTTTCATCCCTCCTTTTCATTTCATTCTTTCCACTGTGTTTGCCCAAAATACCGTAGCGCAATTGAAATTTTTTTGTACAGTTCTGCCCATATAAATTTTTTTTTAAAGAAAAATCATCGAAATCGCGATGAGAAAGGAAAGTCACAGGCGGCCTCTTTATAAGTTAATCTTTTTAAGTTTACCCATCTGAAAAAAGAGAAATATAAGCGGGAAAATTGAAACAAAGGATTAGCTTGAGTTTCTCAGTGGTTGAAACATAAGGATAAGATTTAGCCCAAAAATCATAATAAAAAAAGCCCTTTTTTTATTTACATTCAATAATTAAATTCCTATAATGCCGCGCAGTAATAAAAAAAAATGGAAAAACAAATTTTTTTGTAAAGCAATTGCGTCTTATATTACGTCTTACAACAATACATTATAACACAAGCTTAATTACCGCTAGAAATTTTTTTTAAAAAAGCGTAAGAATTTGACAGCCCCTGTATATGATGCAATAACTTAGTGCGAATTTTTTCGCTGCACCCTGTAAAGTGATTTCTTAATATTCGAATATAGAAATCTGAGACACTTGCTTGCAGAACATGTGAAGAATTACTTGCTGACAGAACTTCAGCAATTTAACCCTTTTCCTTCTGATTTGTATTTATTTAGTCGTTTTTATTAATCACTTTTTCTATTTTGTTTAAGTCAAAATAGTACCATTTTTTTAAAATTAGATCCTTTTATTTTTTCGAATTTAAGAAAATCCAACCATTTTAGGAACTTACATTATTTATACTTATTGCTACACTAGTTGTAATAGCTAAATTCATACTTATAAACTAAACTAGTTGTGGAAGAGTTAAGATAAAAATTTTTTTTAACTAAAATAAGGAAATATATTCCTTTAATATTAATTTTCATTCCTTTTAAAATATTTGGAAAAAGATTCTCGACGATCAAGTACAACATTTTAGATACTCTCTTTTGCAATGCTAGTAAGAATTATTAAAATACAAAATCCCTAAAAACGTTTGTAAGAAAGCAGTGCATTATATGTTTTATGAACTCAATTCACTTTTTAAAAACAAACGAAAAATATCCCCTCCCCCAAAAAAAAATTCAAGTAAGAAAAGAATCTCCTTCGTTTTTTGTAATACTTTCTTCTAAAAACTATTTGTAACACATTTGTTATAACCTGGCCTTGTTACCCATTTATAGAAGCTGTATGAGGTGAAAAGAAATTGAATATAAAAAAGAATACCTATTTAAATGTCAGATCTATCAATATTAAAGAACTATTCTATCAAAATGCGGAATAAAATCTACCATTTACGATTGTTATATATTTCAAATGATGTTTGATACAGAAATATTAAAGATGGAAAAAATTGTACAATATTTCAGAGTATTAAAGCACTGTTACCTGTTATTTACTACACCGTGGAAAAAAAATTTCGATTTACTGATTTTTTAGGAAATTTCATAGAATTTTAACTTTCCATTCTGCACCTCAAATTTTTCTTCCATTCAAAACAAACCAATACCTGCATCACATTTAAAAAAAAATTTATTTCAATGCTATTAGTGAGAAGAGCAAAAAGTAGCGTTCTAATATTTCTATTTTCATATATCTATTTATTTTTAACTTAAGCAACTTTGAAACACTTTTCTAGTAGAAGGGAAAAATAGAAATAGAAAAGACAAACATTACAAACACTGAACAAATGCAATCCCAAAGAAAAGACAACACATTCTTCTTCTTTTTTTCTACTTTGTTTTTATTAATTCTAAAGCTTCTATAAACCTCATCTCCAAAAATAGATCATCCTAAAATCATGCAACGTGCAAACGGGCGTTGTAAACGGTGACGTGTGCATGAAATGGATTGGAAAAGGTAATCCCCACACATTTATGGAACCTTAGAAATCGTCTCATATTATTCACCATCATATAAATAGAAGGGCCCTTTTCCACTGAGTTCGCAAAAATGATTTATTTGCTCTGAGAAAATGGTGCCTCCAAAATTTCTGCCTCTTCATGAACTTCCCGAATCTGAATGTTTATGAACATTAATAGCTCAGAGCTTTTCAAACGTGGTTCATAACTCTTGGAAAGGGAACAGGATGAGCTTGAGTGGGTGAACCATAAGGGGTTCTGTGTTGTTCCCCGAAGAACAATTTTAACATCCATTTCTTCTAAGTAAATACGCAAAATAAATGAAAGCCAGGGGTGGTCTAAGGATATGATGATTAAGCAACAACATAGAAATAAGGCAACTGATTTCAAAACCATTTATTTACATTTTCAAATATCTTTCTGGAAAAATAGAACAGAAAAGAAAACTTATTTATCTATATTTAAAATTAAGTTTAAATTTTGGAAAGTTTATTATTATTATTATTAGTTATTTCTAATTTATTTTCTTGTACATTTCAAGCCGATTGGAAATTAAATATTTTAAAAATATTATCTAGAAAAATCAGTGCAGTCGGCAGCTTATAAAAAGGATTATTTACTACTAAACATTCAAAATATTTAACCGTTCACGAAAATCTCATTTGAAATTTATATGTACGAACTAAAAAAGGTATTTTAGTGATAGTTTTAAAACTAAAACAATGAAACATTTATTTTATTTTGTGTTCATTTATTTATCTAATTTTATTTCTTTCTTTTTTTCTCTCTCTAAGTTTAATAACCTTCTTTAATATCTTAACAAGGGTCAATAGTAAAGAAAAAACATAAAATCATATCCGATTTCCTTTTCAATCACATTATGTATTCCATGAAAGTCTAATTGAAAACATTTAAAAAAAATAAAACTTCGTTTTCGTTATAAGAAAGATATAATTTATGAAATTTTTAAACAATAAAAATATTTTTAAAAAAAACACGAGTTTTTTTTTAAAAAAATACTTCTAATTAAAACAGGCATTCAGATGCACAGTGCGCAAAATAAGAAATGGACCACCATTAATAACTTTTGATTTAATGATCGTATCTTCACGTTCTAGGACTTATTCCTAATGGTTCAAGGGGGTGACCTTAAATATGCTAATCAATTAGTGCAGATGATATTTTAAGTTTTGAAATCAAGCACAACTAAAATGTACTTTTTCTGAATAAACGTTCTTATTTTTCCGACAGATTCGGACTTCTAACCCCCAGAATATGGAGGGTAGCAGCAATCTGGGATATATGATCCCAATAGTTTGGTCAAGAGAGACGTCCAAAGTTTGGACCCCTTTAAGTTAACTTAACTTCCTGCGTATTTTGCCATATCTCGAAAAAATTTTAAGCGAATTTAAAACATTTTCCACACAATTGTAAAATTTATTTATCAAAAGCTATTTCCATGCAAAAAATATTATTTGGTAAGTATTTGTTATTTTATTTAATATTAGTCGAAAAAATTTTGAATAGTATGGAATGATTTTTTTTTACATCATTTTAAAGAATATAATTTTGCATGGCAAAATACGAAATTTGAGTGAAATCGATGAAATAGTTCCTGAGAAATGGAATTTTTAAAATGCAACTTTTTTTTAAATCAGTTTCTCAGAAACTATTTGACCGATTTCACTCCAATTTTGTATTTTGCGATTTAAAATTATATTCCTTAAAAATATGTAAAAATTGCATACAAAAACTGCATTCCCAATTCAACATTCTTTCGACTAATATTAAATAAAATAATAAAAAATAATAAATATTTACTAAAAATTATTTTTTGCGCAGTTATTATAGCAACACCCTATATTTTGGGGGTCAGAAATCCGATTCCGTCGGGGAAAATATGTATGTTTATTCAGAGAAAGTACGTTTTTGCGTCTGATTTCGTGTCTTAAAATATCCTATGCAGTCTGCTCTAATTAATTAAAATAGTTAAGGTCACCCCTCGAATCATTTAGAATGGTCCTAGAACGCGAATATCCTACCATTGGATCAAAATTAATTCAGGGTAGTCAGTTCTTTATTTTCACACTATAAAACAGAAAGTAGCTATATAATTTCTAGTGGATTTATAATAGATTATATATTTATGCCGAACAGTGAAAGTATAATATTAATAGCTAAAATAGCTATAAGAGTTAGCTTTTTCAAAAAACAACTTAACTAGTATCGTACTAAAAGAAATAAGGAATTTAAAACGTGAAATTGAAACAAAGGTTTATATAATATAGATTGGTTTTAAAATATACGTTAGTGAGGAAGTGCGGAATCACTTTAAATGATTCTGGATCAAATAATATTTTAAAAAAATTATGCATATATATTTATATTATGTCCCAACCTTATTTAAAATATTAGTTGATCAAAATTTAGAGCGCAAACACTAGTGGCACTATATGTAATTTAAGTTTCGTCAAAATAACTAGTACAATTTAATATCAGAAAACACAGACTCAACGAAATTCCTCTCCCAATAGCAATGTTAAATTATCTCAGCAAAAATAACCTCTCTCCTCCACTCAGTTCTGACTGACTGTTATACATCCCAATTACTTCTGATTTATTTTGAAATTAATTAAGCAAGTATGTATTTTAAGTCATAAAATGTCTTGTACAGAAGCAATTGTATGGAACAATATTTCTTCTCCATCATAAATCTTCAAAATAAAATTATGCATATAAAAAGCATCAAAAAATTCTTTCCTTGCACGGTGGTATCACAAGCTTGTTAAAAACTGTCAGAATAATGCCGAAGTGCCTTTCATCCGTTCAACAGATTCGTTTCCATGGCAGAAACTTCGTTCTGGATGTTTTAATGCCAAAAAGTCAGTTCTCGCACCTACTCAGCAACATTTAAGGGCTCTTCTACATATTTTTGCACTCTAGGAGTAAACACATAAACCACAAAAGGCGGCTTTCGTTTGGCAAAGGAAGCAGCAAGCTCAAGATGGCCAATTAAAACCTGCTAACTATGGTAAATCAACAAAGGCGGCTGTTTGGCAAGCCACCAATCTTTTCGACAAAGATTCCTTGGGTGAGGAGACGCACCTATTTCATAAAGAAGACTCTTTGGCTCAAATCGTGCATGCATTCTGGATGCCTATTATATAATAAAAAAAAAGGAAATTCCCTCTATGAGGTACATTAAAAAAAAATTTAAGTCTGAAAGGTCCCAACATAAACGATATCACAACAGGACTCTCATTGAGGCGATGTGTACCGCCATTAAAACTTTTTGCAAATGCAATGACTAGGGTCTACACCCAAACTCACAGTGGGGAGCAAAATTAAGAAACTCAAAGGGGGTCTAGTTAGTTAAAATCGGTGAAATCGGCTAAGGCGACACGGGGGATCTCTAGGTAAATGCTTCTCGAGTTTCCTTCACTTTTTTTTAGGACGTTTAATAATAATTTTTCTCCTCATCCCATGAAAGAGAACTGTTCCTTGAAAGGTTTTTGACGATTCATAATAAGTATGAAATATTAATGTAGTCCAGATCCTTGTTTTCGGTAAAAAAACTGACGTTTGAAGTTTAATTCCATGCTTGACTAACAAACTTTCTATGCTTGTTTCGAGATTTAGTTAAAACCAAGAATTTATATTAAAAAAAAAGAAAAAGAAAAAGCCAATGTCTTATTTGCTTAAAAATGTAACAACATATATCTTATTCATATAGTTTCTGTTGCTCTCCCAACTGTTAAAAATTTTGAATAGCGTCGATTGAACCTAAATATTGTTCACATTAGCTTCAACCTAATAAGGTGCAAAGTTGAACACATTAGCTTCAACCTAATAAGGTGCAAAGTTGAACACTTTAGCTTCAACCTAATAAGGTGCAAAGTTGAACCATATTATTGTGTAAATTAGACAATCTTAAATTTGATTGCATGATATTATGATTTAAACTGAACGGGAGGTTCAATTTATGACCTCATTAAGGTTGCAGGAAAATATGCACGGTATTTAGATTCAAGTTTCAGGAAATCAACATAGTGGATCGACGTTTAGTCAATTTTTCTGAGAGCTTTCAAAGTTTCTGGACAATATAATTACAAAATGGTGACATATTATAGCATAGAACTTTTATCATTTAATTAATAAAAAAAAAGTATGAGCGGTAACTGACTATAATATGCATGCTTTAAAATTTTAATAAAATAACATGAAATTCGAATAAGCTATCACATTTGCCCAAAAGCTAAATTTTTTTCTCTCGATGCACGTGAATAAAACTTGCTTTTAAAGTTTATTTTATTCATGTATATTTCAATGCAAAAATCATTTTATGTATGATAAATATGTCTGATAAATTATATATGAAAAATTTCTTAAAAAATTGCCGATAATATTTCCTCTAATGATTAATGATAAAATTTCCGTTATTAATATCGAATAAAAAAATTTGTATAATTAATGCATAAATTATCCACTATAAGCGAGGCGTTAAAGGTAAAAAGAGGGGGTAATCTCAACAATCGTGCTTAAGCAAAAATTAAGGTTATTTAAATTACAAGAGTATATGTACACTCACGAGTTAGCCTTTGATACGCGTGCTTAATTAATATTCCATTCTGTTAACGTGATTTAAACAGAATGTAATAAGATAGAAAACAGAAGCTCTTAAGTGACAGATTAAAGTAATGAGTATTAAATTAATCACTTTAAAAGACGATGGAGCAATCTATTTTTTGTTTACAGAGCATATCAATATTTTTTTTGTAAATGGTAGAATGAAATATAATTGTGTTTTTTACTTGCTTCACTACTCATGTACTATTTCCATAAGGATAAATGTTTTTTAATTAATTCAAATTTTGACCCTTTAATTTCTCAATCTTTCTTTAAAGAAAAAAAAAATATAACAACCAATTGAAACTTTAATATTTTAACTTTTTATATTATTCTGCTCAGCAAATATTTCTTTCTATTTTATTTATTTTATTTTGACTTATAAATGCGTTGTTTCGATCTAAATTTACTTTTTCTTTAAACTTTTACAATTAGAGTAAAACAAGTAAAAACAACAAGTAAAAAAGCAATAACAACAAGCAAAAAAAAATAATAGAAAAAAGATTTTATGTAAACCATTTATCTCCATTGAGGAAATTATATAAAAAGCTGAAGCAGGAAAAAAATTAATAATGCATTGATATACAACCAGAATGCATCAATATTTCTCTTTATTTACTGTAACATTACACAGTTATCAATGAGAAAATTTAAGTTCCTTCCGATATTTAAAGCGGTAAAAAAACAATAATTATGGTAAGCAGAAGTTTTTTTTTATTTTTTTTTTATAGTAAACCGCATTAATACTAGTTTATTTACAAGCATGGTTCAAATATAATTAGTGGCGGTCAAAATCATAGTTATGAAGTCAAAAAGGAAATAATTAAAAGTAAACCCTGCTATTCCTTCAAATGTTTAAGAAAAATCTGCTGCCAAAAGTAGAAGAAATTGTTAAAACGATAGGTAATTTATAAATATTTATACAATTTATATATTTAATGAATGACGGCAAGAAACATGCGAAAAACGCAGGCAGCAAAACATTTGCGCTACCACATTTTTATTTTTAGACAAAAAGAAAGTAAGAGTCTACCTATTAAAAGAATGATAAGTGCTAATGGGTATCCCCTTGCCATCGGGCCACCCATGGGAGGTTTCCGTGGTTTCCCTCTTCGTGTAACGCAGATGCGGGACAGTTCCATCAATAAATCCTCTACTAAATAAGAATAAAATTAGACCAGGCTTGTTTGTCCCAATGCTCGATCAAGGAGTTCCCTTGTCTTCTAGATTGGGTTCAAAATTACTAAGCTACGGAGTAGAACATGTGGTAGTCGTAAAATCGAAATTAGGTCGGCTGTTCAACCGCAGATAATAAAATAAAATAATATGAGAAGAACAAAAATTTACAATATTTTTTTTTATCTGTTGGCTTATATGATCTAAGAAACCCAATCAAAATAGTCATCGTTATCAATTTAAGCTTTATTCAATTTAAATTCCGAATTTTTTTCCGATCAATTTGTTAGATCAAGTGTGAAATCTTCTTAGGCGTGGCTAGCATCTATGACAGCTGATGTATCAAATAATATTAAATGGAGCCATAATTGGCAGTTTTAAATACCCTTTTTATTAAGCTTCATTAGGTTCAGAACAAAAAAAAATTCTATAAAAAATTGCTGTCCTATTAGCTTAAGCTCAACCTAATTTCTTCTGTGTTGTCTTTACCTTCACCCTAGAACAGGTGTGTTTTCGAAAGACAACGATGAATCCACTCACCCTGTTTTTTAGAAAGAAAAAAGAAGACCGCCAACGCTTTTCTTTTTCTTTTTCTTTCACTTCCCCTTTCTCAAATACACTACCGCATCATCTTCATATCTCCCACGCGAGTCAATACCCAATCGCATTTCTTCTTGTTTGACAATGACATTGCGAGCCTCGAGCTTCCGGTTAATTGGGTAATATTTCTTGCAACTTGTAGTGTATCACAGCGTACTGTTGGATGAAATAAAGCAAATTTGGTACGGGTGATAAATTTTATGTGACAAATGTTGTTTTGAATACTTGCCATTAAATACATGAAAGGGATGCATTAGGAATAATTCTTGTTTAAAATCAAAGCATTTTGCCACATGGAACAAAAATCTCAAATTAATTAACCTTTTTATTATCGCTGCTATGTAAAATAGGGATGAACAAATTCTTTTGAAAGAGAAACAATGAATCCTATATTTTTGAAAGTTTTTTTAAAATCATGTTCCAAATCCGATTCTTCTATTCTAAAGAGCGTATCTAAATGCTCACTTGTCCACCTATTTCTAACACTGATAGAAATTTTGCTATTGTTTATGGTAGAGAACATGTCCACATGATATATAAGCTAAAAAAATGATGTCACTTATTTCATGGGTGGGAAAAATTAAATCTTCTCTAACGATTTGTGTACAAAACTGATGAGAAACAACAAATTGGGATGATTGGCGGCGTACTTGGGGTAGAACTTTGAGGTGGGTCGTGACTAGTCTATAGGTTTCAGTTTGCGCGTACTTACTATAGATAATATTAGCGATAGAACAAGTACATTTTTTTTTTTTTTTTTTGCTGCCGGTTGTACCTGATTTAATTTTTGAGACACATGAAATAAATTTTATTACATCCTTGAAATAAGATTTATTTGCCGCGGTGATCCAAATAGCTTGAATTAAGTTTATTAAATCAAGGAAGAAATATTAGAGCAAAAATTTTGCTGTTATTAAGAAAATATTTTGACAAAAATAATAGAGCTATGATTGTAATATAATCAGAAAATTCTCCGAGTTAACTTCAGCAAAATATAAGCTTAATCAATGCCATGAAATTCATTAGTCTACAATGAGTTAGCCTTTTATAGATCTTAAAGTCAAATAGATTATTGTTCGACGTAAATTGTTTTGAAAAAGTTATTTCAGTATAGTTTTTTTCTGCATTTTAGATATGACTTTAATTTCAAAATCATATTAATTATTTTGTCTATTTTGTTTGAATATCTATTTTGTTTTGAATAACTCAGTTACAATTTTTAATATGTGAGAAAGCATAGGTTTTTAATCTGAAATTCAATCTTATTGAAACACTTCAGTTGTTAAATCCAGTTTACATGACTTTAACCCTAATTAATTAACAACAATTTCTGATGAATTTCCTTTTAAATAAATTTTATATTAGTCTTACAATATTAAAACCGAAACTGCGAAACCACAAAATTATTAACACATGAAAATTTGATGTAATCGTAGTATATATAAATTATCGTTGTATTCTTTACATCGTCAGATTACAAAAAGCACTTTATTTCAGGATCTCAAATATTATTTGAGATGAAAAAATAAATAAAAAGGTTATTTTCGTGGCTAGAATAATGATTTCGAAAAAGAAGGTATGACAGAACAAAGAAATGATTTGTTTTAAAATTTTCCAACTCAATGAAAATAACTAAGAGAAAATCGAAATCAGATTTGTATCTTGATTTGAATAAAATCTATATTTTAATAAAATATGAAAACAAATTTATTTTTATGTATTTTACAACTAAATGACAAATAATCGAAAATCCAGAAAATTATTTTGATTGTTTCAACTTAAAAATATTTTAACATTCTTTCAATAAAGATGTTTAAATCTATTTCTAAATATACTGCCAATTATGATAAAATTAACAAAATGAGTAAATTTTAAAATGATTTTTTAAAACTAGGATATAATAAAAAACAATAAAATTTCTATCAGCTGTTTTATGAGCAATTTGCCTGAAGCATTTAGTTTATTTTAAAATCTAACTTAAAAATTTAAAAGGTTAAACCAAAATTATTATAAAGCTTAAAAATGGCTTAGGAAATTTTTTTAATGATTCGAAATTGATTGTGTTGCTATTTATTATTAATAAAATTAAGGTTTTATTAATATTGATAAAGAGTAAAGTTCCAGTTTATTTTTTTCAATAACTGTGTAAACTATGAACCCTGTTTATGTACCGGATCTGGAAAAAAATGAGTTATATAAATTCTTTAATTGCACTATTCTTTTTCAAATTATTATTTTTAATTTTTCTAAAAATTCAAAGTATATTTAAGAAAAAATGTAAAATTTGAAATAAATAAATTGAGTTTAAAAGATTAGAAGAAAAAAAGGCAAATTAAGATCCTTTTTCTAGACTTGCTTTTAAATGAGGAAAAAAAACGTAGGCTGAGAGGTACAAGGCGAATAACTGTAGAGAAACAAGCAAGAGAAATGTTCCACCGTGTAAAAATCACAAGAACATGACAACCAGTTCCTTATTGGGCAACCTCTGATGAGGAAGGTGTGGGAGCGGAGGGACGCCTTTATGTGAAATTAGTATCGTCTGCGAATAAATGACATTATTTCAGTATTTATCGTCTGCTATTTTGATATATTCAAAGCACAATAAAATAAGTTTTGGAATAAATATTTTTACCGTGAAATTAATTTTACGTTTGGTAATGACAAAATTGAATTATGATGGGAATTCCGTCACAGAATGCTGTCATTTGAAGGCGCGTCTGCTTGAGGGTATTTTTGTGGTCGTCATGACAGAAAGCGGATTTCGTTATTATTCTCTTTTTACCTGGTTGTTTTTCTCGATAACCGTTTTTAAAATTGAAATTTTGGCAGCGGAAACCGCAATGGGTTAAATTAGAGCAAGATAAAGAGAGGCGTTTGAGTTTTATAGTTTTGTACATTGCAATTTTAGGGTTTAGGGGAAGGCGTTTTGAGTCAGAGATAAGAAGAGAATTACTAAAACAGAAAAAAAAGAAAAAAAGAGAGTGCATATTACTCATGTCTTTGATTTATAAGAGATGAACTTGAAATTTTATTTCTTAAAGATCTGAAATCACTTTAAAAGTACTTCCACAAATTTTTTTTAAAATAATTTAAAAGCAAAATGTACTAGCTAACTTTTCGCAAGAAATCTCTGAATAGAGATTAAAAAAAATTATTAAATACAACATATTTCGCAAAGTACAATAAATGAAATTTTAAAAAAATTATAAATTCAGACAATTATTCTATTTTTTCACAAGTTTATAGCCTTAGAAACAAATATTGAAACTGATACATTTTAAGAAATAAATAGGATCATACTTGATTGTGGTTTACGTATTTAGAAGAAAATAATAAAAATAAATTTGAAAACATTAAAAAAAAAAAATTAAGTGGTTAAGGTATAATCTGTAATTCCGGAAACATTTTTTGAAATAGTTGCAAAATGTTTTTTTTTTTTCAATTAATCAATCATAATATTCTATAAAAAGGACTATTCTATTTTAGTGCACAAAGAAAAAAAATCCCAGTAAAATTACCGTACTGCATAGTAATGACATTTCTAGCAAAAAGAAAAAAAAAGAAAGAAAAAAAAACATAATTCTGGTATTAAAAGCTAAAATACACGGTTATCAAATCATTCATTTGATAATTTTTTCGTTCATATAGAAACGTTTAAAAGGAAAGTTTGGTTTTTCAAAATTATAATTCGTACTACCACACATTCAGTAAAAATGTACGAAACTGAAAACTAAATTTTACCAAATAAATTGTTTTTATACCATGCTCTAAGGTAAGTAAAATTACTAAATTTTACCACATTTACCTAATTTTATCACACATTAATAAATTTAGAAAATTTTATTTTATTTTTAATTTGATCAAAACCATAACCTAAGCGCTTCGGTAAAAAATAAAAAACATTTTGGGGAACCCATAGAGGCAGTGGCACAGTAAATTTTATCATATTCTTGTTCTTCTCAGTTGGATATTAGTGATGTACAAAAACATATGAGAGTATCGTTATTTTACCATCATTTATGTTAAAAAAAAAAAAAAAAAAAAAAAAACTATATAATATTTTTACACATTAATAAATTTAGAAAAAGTTATTTTATTTTCAATTTTATCCAAATCATAACCTTAGCGCTTCGGAAAAAAAATACGGAACATTTTGGGGTTCCCATAGAGGCAGTTACACAGTAAATTTGATCATATTCATGTTCTTATCAGTTGGCTATTTGCGATGTACAAAAACATATGAGAGTATCGTTATTTTGCCATAATTTTTTTTTTTAAAAAAACTATCTAATATTTTCACGCATGCAATAATTTTTTTTTACTCGACAAAATTCAAAAAACTAATCAACTGCCCTTCACTTAATAATTCAGATGCATCATATTTCGGAAGCTACTTTATTTTTACCCCGAAGACATTAACTGATAGTAGTGTAAATAAATAAAAAATCTATCCCCAAAAGGAAGTACCAAATATGATTTACATTTCCAAACGATTCATTCAATCTTTAGAACTCAACAAGGATTAGTTTTCATGACCAAATCAGCGAATGAAAAAACAGCTATCAAAACTAGAAAACAAAGCTGATTGCCCTCCTACACGAGTCTCATTTGACGCCTATTCCATCTTTAGGAGTAAATTCATCTTTATTCATAAGAACTGGACTCGCCCCCGAGGGCTTGAGTTCGATTCGGCGCCGGCTAGAGCTCAAACAGGTCAAATATGCGTAACAACTCAGAAACGATTACGTGAAACGTGTTCGTTCGTTATGCCCACATAAGGAATTACCTTACTTTAAATTGTTTTTTAACTTAGCGTTAATGAAAGAAATGAGGCGAATTTGACATGAAGTGCTTCACGCATTTGGGGCTTTCACTTTTTCTTTTGTCTCTAATTATTTACAAGCAGACGATTGTCGAACTTAATCTCGTCGGAAAGTTCAAGTATTTGCTACCATATCTTAACATAAATGGTAGCAATGTTGTTATTTTCTCGTTATTTATTTCTTGAATTTGGGATTTAGTTAATTTACTTAATTTAATCACTAGAATAATTCCTGAAATACTTTGTAACACTAGATTGACTAAGGAAGTCATTTTGACTGCTTTTAATTTCAATTAGAAAAATAATTTTGCATATAATGACACAATTTCTAAGAATTCTGTACAACATATAATTTTTTTATTGTTAATATTTACTAATAACTTGTTATATAACTGTAAATAATGTAAAAAATATTAAAAATTAATTTTAATCAAATTTCTTTACACATTATTTATTCTTTTACAATCCAGTCATTTTGACTGCTTTTTGGCAATATAGGTATATACTAAATTTCAGTCGTTCTAGTGTTGTTAAAGTTGTGGCGAAATAATGATTACGGAACTTCTCGAGTATTTGATTCATTTACCAATTTTCGGATTAGTTCAATTCATTTCAATTCATTCATTTTTTTCAATTTTTTTAATGAAGAACAATTTTATAAAAACGTAAAATTTTTAAATCCCATTAGGCTCACTATCGCTCCTATAAATGTTATTATTACATTTCAATTTTATATTTATTTTATTTATCGTGTAATGTTATTATGCACTAATTTTATTATGTAATAATGTTATTATTTTAATTTAATTATAGACATTTTAATCCTATTCTAACTTTTTTGAATTTACATAATTTAATGACCATAAATCTTCATATTAAAAAAATGCTTTATGCATGCAATTGAATGTTAAATACAAATTAATAAACATATTGATTTGCATTTTAAAAAAATAATTGCGTGCATTTTGATACTGTTAATAAGAAAAATGAATTAATTTAAATTATTACTTCGACACGAAACTTTAAAATTTAAGATTCTATGACATTATTATAAATATGAAAAAAATATAGGATTTTAAATTTTTAAAGTTATATGACAACTTTTAATTTGCTTTTGAATAAATTTTAATGCGGTGATTCGTTTTTTTCGTAGAAAATATAATATTGAAATAAAAAATAATTAAAAAAAAAACCTCAGTTGAATTTCTCGTTCAGGAAGGAGTCTTGTCCTCGAATTAATTCATGTAGAATAATAGGCAATGACAACTAGAATACAATTTCGTCATTCTAGTAAACATGTTCGTCTTAATACAATTTATAACTGCAAAACTACTTAAAGGTTTTACAAGAAATTTCAAAAATCCATTAATCCGACCTCAATAGCTTTTTAAATCCCAACTTTTTCTCAAAATAAAAAAAAAACTGGCAAAGGAATTATTTACTAGCATCAAGTGAATGCAAGAAATATTACTTCCAAAAATAATAACTTCATCAAAATAAGACAGTGGGTTGGCGACTCGTTTTCTCCGATTGCTTAATTGATACTTGAAAAACAATAAACGGAAACAACTATATAAACAGATGATAAAAAAAGAAACCATTTTGTCACCATTTTGAAATAAATATGATTCAATATTATTTCATAAAGCATACTATGCATATTTATCTTATCGGGAATTCATAAAGAATTCATAATATTGTTAATTTCATTCTAGTTGACTTTTCTCATTAGAAAATTCAGACAAGAAAATAAAAACATGTATAACAATTAACAAACATATAACAAGTGACATATGTAGTACATGTTTTATATACAAGAAATATCGTATAAAATAAATAGCGATTTTTCTTCTTGAAAGAAGAAAAAGAAATAAATTGCTTTAAAATTGTTTATAGAGCTTTATTTTTTTATTCAGCTGAAAAAACAATGTATATTAAAGCAAAGAAAACAACAGTTCTTTTTCCATTTATTCAGCTGATAAACAAATACATTTAAGGGCATATTTTCCCCTAAAATTCGTGAAAAAACTCTGGGCTGTTTTAGCTAAACCGCAGAATTAATCGAAAGCAAACAAATTATGCTCCAATAAACAAATGAGAGAAAAAATGTATTTGCTTGAAAAATTACAAATATGTTGGTATCAAATCACGTAGAAAAGAAAAAAAATCAGGTTTAGGACAAGAAGAAAAAAATATCCAGTCATAGAAAGGCGAAGTTTTGAGAGTAGAATTGAAAAGAAAAGTAACATTTCTTAAGTAAAAAAAGACATTTTTTCCTCACTCAAATAATAAATTAACAATAAAATCATATTCTTGCTCGACTAACAGTTGAAAGAGAACAGGTTTCAGTTTTTCCTATTCTACATCTTATTTTTATTTATTTTAAATTTTATACAAATACAAAGCTTGACACAAAATTTTCAAATATGATTTTTTGCTTTTTATGTGATTTCGCGATAAATTCTATTGGGGACAAATCTCGTCTGCAGCGTATAGACGCGTTAAAACGATCAAAGATCAAACGATTCAGCAAAATGAAATATACCTTGCATTAATTTTAAGTGATACCACATGCATAAATGCTTATCTATTCCTGAAATGGTTAGGTGAAACGATTAGAGACCTTGTAACAATTTCAAGAACTTTTTATTGATTCTAAAAATTTAATTAGAATTAAATGAGGTATGCCAAGGCAAGTGCAGGATTAAAAAATAAAATAATAAAACTTACTAGAATACACACTCAGAGAAACTATATCAAACAGTGTTAGAAACTATATCTTACGCAAAAACCTCTGGTGCAAAACCTACATAAATCTATCTAAAATAAATAATTTAAAGCGTATACCCAAAAGAAAATTGAAATGAAACGTTTCAGAGCATAATAAGTCAAATCTTTTGAAATATGAGCCATTTTTTCTTCTTTTTTTTTGTATAATTTTAATAATTTTTCTCGATCACCGTAATATAAGAGAAAAAGATTATTATCTAAATTTGACTATTGTAATTTATCTACAATTTGAGTTTAAATTTTTTCCTTTAATAACAGAAATTATATTATTTTAACCGTTCTTCAAAATAGGCGAGATAGTACAGTTTTAAGTGAATGCGAGCATTGTTTTTTCTCTTTTTCTCAGAAGTAAGGACTATTTTAACAAAATTTAGACATGTCTAAACTCTGCAATATTATTAAGCATATTCGGGTTAAAAGTAGAACTCTACTATTACATAGTATTATTCTAAATTGGTAGGCCACTGAGATAGAAGACAACTTTTTTGAAAAAAATAAACAAAACCATTATGGCAGCATACTGCTTGAGAATTATTGGTCGGAAAATACCCTAAACGCCATGATCTTAAAATTCGATTATTCTAAAACTATATAAAAGCAATTAAAGAAAAATTCTTCGTACTATGGTTGCTCAAAGTTAAGAACTTAAGTTTTAAGTAAATAAAATTAGTCAGGCATTTTGCTGTGTGAAAAGCACTCTTTTTGAGAATTTGTTATTCATATATTAGAACTTATTTTCAACGTGTTAGTATTAAAGCAGTCGCACCAACGAATTTTCGTGATTTCTTATTGACGCATATGACTTTTAACTTTTAGGAAAATATTCTTGAATATACAAAATAATAATACTGATTTTTTTTCGAAATTTTATTGTATTTTACAGTTGCTCTTCTGAAAACTATCTCTACAATCTGTTTCTTGTTGACTTGTACCCACTTTAATTGCGTACTTCTGTTTCGAGGATAAGGGATTGGATTTGGTCATATCAAAAACACAGCGTATGACGGCAAATCTTTCTATAATGTTCTGACAAAAATTGTATTAGAAAGGACCCCATAAATAATTTTTATGGTGCCTACAATAAGGAGAAATATGCAGTTGAGAATGGGTGAGTGGATTGAAGTAGTCTTATGATCAATTGAACCTCTAACCTCAGGTCAGTCATATCCTCATTGACACGCCCATTTTGGCCCAATCTTCAAATTCACCCTTCTAAGAAATTGAGATCAGTTTTTCCTCGCCCCACTCAAAGCCATATTTATTGCTCCATACTTCATATCTTTCAATTGAAACAGATGGTAAAAATCTTAGGATCAAGTATTATAAATAAGTTGTATACATAACTACAATGTAATCTATTCAATGAAATCTTTTGGTTTGGAGAAATTTTTATGAAATTTATTTTCAAATCCAATATCTAAATGTCTGTATAAATTCGGAAAAAATTGTATGGGAAAACAGGTTTAATTTTAAATTTATTCTAGATAAAGCATTCCTTAAAATTTATTTAACGCCAAATATATATTCATATTTGACGTTATGTATTTTTTAAATATCTGTTATTTTTATTTAAGGCGTTAACTCTTTTAAATATTAAAGGGTAAGAAATGAATTTTCAAATATGTAACTTAGTTACAGTTGTTGTAGAATTATTATTTTTTTTTCTACATTCATCTTCTATTCAAAAATGCTGCATAAAACTTGATACAGAAACAATTTCAAACATGCATTATAGATCGAATCGTTTGCAAAAAATATTATTTTTATTCTGATTTTCGAAAATACGAAGTTTGCTTTCGTAAATAAAATTAACCAAATTGAAATGATTTTTTAAACTATAAGTTATTTTGAACTTCTCAACTACGTAAATTTAACAACTGAAAATATTCAATATATGAAATTTGTTCCAAATTACACATAACATACACACTAGTGTTGCAGAATCATTTGCATTCAAAATCCATCTGCCATTCAAAAATAAAGAATTAAACTTATTAAGAAAACGATTTGAAAAATATATTATTTATAAAATCGTTTGCTTAAACATTTTAATACTTAGGATATTTTAAAAAATATATATATTACAAAACTAGTTGAAATCTTTAGGGCTATTAATTACTCTGCATTTCTCAATTAAAAACCTCAATTAAAAAACTCAATAAAAAACCCAATTTAAAAACTAATTTTAACATAATTTTCTTCAAAAAAGTAAATTTTGCGTTTAATAAGAAAAGATAATCTTGAATCAAGAAGTGAAGAGAAGATATCACAATTGTTGCACATCTTCAAATCATAAATCAAATACGAGGCTGGTGGCTTCGACGATTCCAATTTCCTTATCACCTGCAAGGTGTGCAAATATGCCTGTATACCTTAGTCATCATCTATTTATTACTTCTAGTTTATTTGATTTTCTTTTTGAAATAAATCCGGAAAAGAAGATATCATGGAAAACAAACGTCGCTTAATGTAAGGTCAATATTACCTAAGTTGTTTTTTACTTATTTTCCAACTTAAAATAATTGGAAATGCAAATAAATGTTTTAAATTTAAATAAACATAATTGGAACAAGAAATTTAAAACAGAATACATGTAATGAATTTCATTAACATTGTTTACTTTAAAAAAATAATATGTCAGCCCGTAAAATTTAAGAAAAATTCTTTTTCAGTTTTCTATCTACTGTGTTTCACTTTATTATCAGTATTTTTTATTCTTTAAGAATCATAACTCTAAATAACAATATAACTATGTATATCCTAGTAGCTTAGGTATGTTTAATTCTACAGTTGCCTGCGATCTAATTACATTTCTTTCACTAGATTTCTCATTTGTGTTACTTTTTATCAACAAACTTGATTTAATATATCTTTCATCCTGTTTAAAAGAAACGCTTGTCGCGGTCGCTACTTTTCGATGTTAATGTTAGTTGTATGGAAAGAACGCGAAATTCTGTAATAAATAATTCAGAAATCTTCAATATACATTTTTTTTATCTGATATAGCTGGCTTAAATCTAGAAATAAGTTTTTTTTTCTTCCTTTTTTTTAATTTCAATATCATTTTTTATTGAACTTAGAATCTGTTATTCGTTTATGTAATTGAAAAATATGTATTTCAATAACAACAAATCCATCCAGTACAAGAATTTAATCGATTTCATGAACTGACTAAAATCTTGGGTTTAATATCTTGAGAGCACAATGTATTTTTTTGATTTATTTTTTTACCGATCTACAAAAATGCGTTGTGTTCGCCGAGTTTTTTTTTTTTCTTCCTTTTTTTGAAGAATGTTTTATTTAAAGCAAATCCGCACATCACAAGATTTCAGTGAAATTCTTATTGGTAACAAAAACCTTATGGTGAGCGATTTAATTGCTTGGATGATTTAATTACTAGGAATATCACAATTAATTATTTTTTTCTGAACATTAACTGTCTGGTGCACTTGCACAATTTTACAAAAAATCTTTTAATAGAAAGAAATTACACAGTACGATATTTTAGTAAGCATTATCAAATGAAATAATTCCCATCAAACTATATTACACTTTTCAAAGATATTAGTGAGAAAAAAAATGAAGAAAAAGAGAAGAATAGGGACACAAGATTGACGACATGCAATCCCATTGTAAGAAAACAAAATGGCATTTTGAAAGAAGAAAAAAATTATAGATCAAAATAATCCTAAATTAAATCTAAAAAATAATAATAATAAATAAATAAATTACATAAATGACCTTTTTTATCAGCATTCATTCAAAAACCTCAGTTGTTATAAATCTTTTAATAACATATACCAATGCTACATATCACACAGCATAAAAAGTGTTATAAATTATTCATTTAAACAACTAACCTTAAAAAAAGTGGCATCAGAAATAAAAACGAACAATAACTCAAAGAATCATCGTTTTTAATGAACAAGGGGGTTACCGTGAGAATAATTATTTGAGTTCCTTTACCACTTAAAATGAGGCATGTGCTTTGAATATCAACTTAGACAAGCTATCATAACTTGGCATATTCATTGAAATGTTTGTCAACTTACAAGACATGTGAGGGAAGAAAAAAAATCTTAAAAAAATTAAGCTAAGCCTTGAATTTTAAAGAACCTTGGTCAGATCTTTTTGTTTATTTGTTTTTATTTTTTTTTTTTTTTAAATAAAAACAAAAAGTGTGGTCCCGTCAGTCAGACCATTTGGCGAGAATAATTCTGCCCGTGGAACAGTAGCTGAGAACTAGTAAAAGTTGAGAGAAAATCGCTGATTCATGAGCTATTGTGCGTGACTGTGAAAACAACAGCGTTTGCCGTAACTGGCGTAATTTACAATGTGAAATGCGATAATTCATCAATTCTAAGGCACGGATTTTTCTGATCCACCGATAATAATTAGATGCAGTTCACTCCAGATCGTGATTATGAGTATGAAGGTTTTCTCTCGCCTCTTGTATTTGTTTCCAAACTTCGTGCCTTGGAAACAAGTTTAAATTTCACCTTCTTTTGGAAAATTTTACCATTTTAATAATTAACTCAGCCTAGCCAAGGGAAATAAATTAATTTTAATTGATAAAACTACAAAAAGATTTAATTGATATACATTTTGCCGATGAACCTTATATCATTCATAAATCTGGGAATAAAATTGTACAAGTTTAAATTTCACCTTCTTTTGGAAAATTTTTCCATTTTAATAATCAACTCAGCCTAGCCAAGGGAAAGAAATTAAGTTTAATTGATAAAACTGCAAAAAGATTTAATTGATATGCATTTTGCCGATAAACCTTATATCATTCATAAATCTGGGAATAAAATTGCTGTTTGTTTATTTCTGGGAATAAAATTGTGCAAATTTAAATGTCACCTTCTTTTGGAAAATTTTACCATTTCAATAATTAACTCAGCCTAGACAAGGGAAAGAAGTTAATTTTAATTCATAAAACTACAAAAAGATTTAATTGATATACTATTTGCCGATAAACTTTATAACATTCATAAATCTGGGAATAAAATTGTGCCATAAATATGGAATAGATTAAGATTAAAATATTTCACGTCATAGATTACAACCATGTGAACGTTTAGTTTCACATAATTTTTTTCAGTAACTTTGATATTTCTAAGCATGGAGAATAATATTAAAATAAATATATATGCTCTTGTTTGTTATATGATCAATAAATTTACTTAAAGCAATTACGTAATCAAAACATTTGCTTAAATACCTATGCAACCAATGAATTTTCTTAAAAATACTTTTTTTCAATAAATTTGCTTAAAATTACAATGTGATCAATAAGTAGGTCTGAAATTACTATGGAATCAATTAATTAGCTTAAAATTACTACGCAATCAATTCGTTTGAAATTATTGTGCAATCCATAAATTTGTTTAAAATTACTATGCAATCGATAAATTTGCAAAATATTACTATGCAATCAATAAATTTACTTGAAATTACTAAGTAATCAGTTAAAGGGCCTGGATAGCCTGGTTGGTAGGGAACTGGGCCCATGTCCAAGAGGTCGTGGGTTCGATCTTCAGCCAAAGACTCTCCGTGTAGTAAATGGTGACTGATGCAAGTTAAATCTGTCGAGTCACAAAGTCCTCCATGTTCCCATAACAAATCATACCTCTGGGTTTAATGATTCATGAGTTTCCTTGTCTTCTGGATTGGTTCAAAATTACAAGGCTACGGAGTTGAACATTAGTAGTCGTAAGCCCAAAAACTGGATCGGCTGTTCAACGACGGATATAACCCATTATTATTCACAATTCCCTCTGTTTACTACAACCTTATGTTTACTACAACTGGCTTCAGCGGTACATGTTACTGCCATCTACCGGCAACTGCTTAAATTAAAACTTGAATACTTCCGGAATAATTTCATATGTTCTTTTTTTGTCATATTCGTCTTCGTTTTTTTACTATAACGCTTCGAAATCCCGGAGGGAATTAAGAATAACCCTGTATAAAATATAAAATAAGTAATTAGTAACTTTGCTTAAAATCAGAGTGCAATTCATTAATTAATCAATCAAAAATTACTACGCAATGAATAAAATGCTTAAAATTTCTTTTCGATCTCAGTGTAAGATATTTGTTGAAACAACTGGCACAGCGTTTGCCCCTAGCCCTAACTTAGCTATTTTTTTCTCTCGCATAAAGTTAAACTTTTTTATAAACCAACATGCATCAAACAAAAGGAGGCAATTAGTATCATCTCTGTTCTTCTCCCTCATCTGACGAGCCAATGATTAATGATTTGCTCATCTCAAGTGGAGTTAATATTCTAACTGCACCCATCCCTATCTCGCAGTCCTCCCACTATAACTTACTATCTTCTCAATTTTTCACAAAACCACCCACATAGCTTGGGCGCTATTTTAATCCACTAACTCTTGAGCACTTAATCATCTGTTTCGTCTCCCAGTGGAGTTGAAGATGTTGGAAGATTTGCATTTTTTTTCTGGGTCATCACATTTTATTAACTTGTTTATTTTGTTAAGCTTTATGAACACATACATTTGGTGGCAAAATAAATTTGTTGTTTTTCTGTCAAAACTTTTTGACGTTTTGTAAATAGTCTTAATTACTCAAAAGTTTATTTTACATAGTAGTTATCGGAGTAAAAATAATGATAATAACAGTGTCAATTTTAATCGTGTATTTCTTAACAACAAATGTCTTTAAAAAAATTAATTTAAGGAAAGTATAAGCATTTTTAAAATTTAAATTTTATATGTTTAGTACTTTTTACGTAATAATTTTATTCTACCTAGAATTAGAATAGTAAATAACATATTCAATATATCACGTGTCATAACATAACATATCAATAAACAACGTCTTACAATCACATTTGGTGACACTCAACTTAATCCAGAAATTAAAATAAAAGATTTGCTGGAAAAAGAAGATTGCTTCCAAAATCCACATTTTATGAAAAACGTCAAACAAATTAAGAATTTATATTATAAGATTGTCTTAATACACTTCCTTATTTGTGCTTAAAAATTAAGACAAAATCTTTCATTCAAAACTGTATCCTCCGTTTGACCAATCAAATTCATGAACTTGGATTTCAATGGCGCATGGGATTGACTACACTGCTAAATATTTGAATATCAGTAGTATTGTAAAAATGTGGTTTTCTATATTAAAAGAAAGTAAACTTTAGTTAAAAAATATCCAACTTTTTAAATTTTCAATAGAATTATTTCATTAGATTTGCACTTAACATTTTATTATATTTTTTGTGGTCAAACCTCTTGCAACTTCTACGCAAAAAGTGCACCAACTCCCAAAATGGTGCAATGATCTTTTTAACCCCAAATTTAACTCCTTATCGCTCAATTTTGAAGAAAAAAAAATTAGCTCGTTGTAATTTTGTAATAAATTTCTACCTGATGGCATCATGAATTTCGTTTACCAGTCTTAGTCATGGTTATATAGAGCAATCAAAAATTTAAAATGATAAATTGTCTTCCGTAGAAAACTCTTTTTAGTGCTTGAAAGAAATGGCATTGATACGTAGTGTCTCCTTTTTTCCTTGTTAACAAAACAATAGATCAGCTGGTGTAACAAACGAACTCAATTACCTTTAACAAATTGCGGTAAAATTGCAAGAGACTTTGCTCAGTTGGCATAACTTAATTGTCTTCAGATGTCTCTTGTTCGAGGGCGCTAGACACCCAACAGAGTGGTGTCAGCCAATTCCTCTTTTTTTCTATCTCAGCTGCCAGTTCACATCTGTGAGTGCTGCTGATGACAGACTCTTTAGGGCCACATGACGCAATGTGCTAATTTGAGAGACGAATCTGAAGGAAGCGAAACTCGCGTGGTGACTTCCATACCATCTATTCTACTACTCAAGTGGCTTTGTAATTCCACCGACATTCTTCATCACAATATACTGAATGCTCTGCTATATGACTTCGAGATTTTTATGGAATGAAAAAACTTTTAGCTGATAGAAATAACAGTGAGTGACGGTATCAGGAGGGGCCACACAAAGAGGTATTCCAGAACAGCCTACCAGATATCAAACGAGCTGACATTAGATTACAAAAAAAAAAAGAATCTTGATCTAGAAGAAAGTAGTTGCAGCAATCTGTATATTAATTTACTTGTCTTGCCTACTTCAGGTACCTTTGAATAGTAATGGACGACATCTAAATTTTAATGCCACCATGTATCTCCAAGTATGTTGATAATTCACGATATTTTTTTTAATTCAACTAATTTGCATTGAACAATATTTCTGTTACTAAAATGAAATTTTAAATATAAAGACACTATAGTATCGTACTTTATAAGTATTGTTATCGATAACACTGGCGATATTATCATACTTGATACCCATACCTGCCAACATTCACTCTTTTCGAGAATGGATTTTCCAAGTGGTAGTAAAACAATTACCGAAAAACTATCCTCCTCAAAAATATATTTATATTTTAGTCAGGTTGAAATTCTATATCCTGAGGAATAATATGCTTTTATATATTTGTTGTAATTATTTATATGTAGTGGTGGTCAAACTGACTTAAAATTATTATTATAATTCAAAAAGTTTAGTGAAATAACATGAATTTCGCTAGCACTTTAAATATGAAAATAAAATCTTCCTGGAAAACCGGAAGAGTTGGCAGCTATGGATACCTATAGTTGTCAATAATTATTGCAATATTATAATTATCACATTCGATTATTATTCTTTTTGATAAATTTCACTACGTTATCATAATCAATATTTTTCGTTGTCGATGGATTAACCTTAAAACCGATAATTATTGAAAGACATGGTACTGAAAATACAAAAGAAAATACTTCTTAAATACCGTTATAACGATATTAAAATGACATAGATATTTCAAGGTGTACATTGGTATAACACACTGATCCAGTTGCAAATATAAAAAAAATAATTATAATAAATAATAAAGGTTAGATATAATACAGGGTGTTACAAAATTATAAGACCATCCCAAATATCACTCATTTTTGTTCTCAATACTATTTACAATACTCAAATATTACTCAATTTTTTTAAGTGTTTATTCCATTTCATATTCGAAGCACATTCTCTCCCCAAAAACTAGGTAACAAATTAACAATGATTTACTTTACACTGGCCATTAAACACTTAACACATAATAAATAAAACGCTGTCATTGCGATAAACCCCGATATCTTTTAGACAACAATTTCAAAATAATCGAAATAGGCTTTCAAGACAACGTGAAATATCTATAAATGAGAAGATTGAAAAAGATAGAATTCCTCGATGAGATGTTTATGTAGGTTTAAACAGTGGACATCCGTACAGAAAAATATTTAGAAAACTATCAACGTCTCAAAAGATGATGCCTCCAGACAAGTTGAAAATCCTAATTGCTCCCCCAAAACTATACCTCAGACGTCGAAACAATAATTCAAGTAGATAAACGGCTTTTGAAACAAAAGTCAGTGTTTCCAGTAAGCGTTGAAAGGCTGTTGCGATTTGGCGAAAGGGTCCAAAACATTGGCGTCTTTGTTCTTTTTGAAGAAGTGTCACAATAAAAGAATCTCCATTGCATGACAGAGGTTCATATCTCAAACTTGGTGAAGTAGAGTGGGCACCTGACAATAATGATACCATTTAGGTTCTTTTGACATTTTGTAAAAGCCTGAGATGAGACTATAAAAACTTGAGATCCGAGCCAAGCGGATATATTTAAGATAAGGTTTTTTCTTTTTTTTTCCTTAAAAAAATGAGAAATATATCTTGTTCTTCAAATAGAAGGATTTTTTGGTAACTTTCATTCATAGCAAAAGAGATAAACTCATGATTCTTAGATTAAGTGCAATTATTCCAACCGATTATGTGTAGCTATTTTTCTTTTAGGATTTTAAGTCACATTTCTGTCACATATACTAATTTGATTTAAATTTCAAAAAGTTATGTTTTATTTGATAATTTGATTATTAATGAATAGCTAGAAATGGATCAAAATGACCTGAGTACACGGTACAATTGTGTGGGTAGCTATTGAAGTAACCAACTCAGAAGAAAACTCGAAATTTTTCAGCATTATATTTTTTTTCATTGTTAATTCTGATGGGTGGAATATTAAACAGTGTTCGATACAATTAATCGCTGTTTAAGTGTTCTACAGATAGAAGTATAAAAGGATTAAAATTAATTAGGTAGCTATTTTCGGGTTTTCAGATAAATACGTTTTTCAGATAAATCTTCAAAAATGTAACACTCGTGTTTGTGAAAATTGCAATACCATGAAGGAATTATTCAAATTGAACCAAATTTACATGAAATGTGAAGTGAGGTAAGACATGCATATGACTAGAATTGCACAATTATATGTACCACTATTGCTCTTGTTTTTTCATACACTATCAGTAATAAGTGGAATACATTTCGCTACATCAGACAATTCCTTCATTATGGTGCAATTTTCACAAATATTATGTGTAGGGCAGGGATAGACTTGTTGGTAGGGCACTGGGCCCATGTCCAAGAGTTCGTGGATTCGATCCCCGCCGGCCGAAGTAAATGGTGGCTGATGAACTTTAAATCTGTCTAGTCATAAAGTCCTCCATGTTCCCATAACAAATCATACCTCTGGGGGTACTAATACAGGAGTTTCTTTGTCTTCTGGATTGGTTCAAAATTACAAGGATATGGAGTAGAACATTAGTAGTCGTAAACCCAAAATTGGGTACTGCTTATATTTTAGTAATTAAGCACTGTTCGTAGTTTTTAATGTGAAAAAAATTAGTGGAGTAGCTTGACAAGATTCAATTTAAGAAAAAAAAGTTTTAAAGACATCTGTGTGAATAGAGAGATTTTGAACCTTTAAGAATTGCATAATCGGAAATATTTTTTAACAAAATGAAAATAATAAGTTGAAATATATGGACAGAAAAAGAAAGCGCAGATGAAAATAATAACACTAGTGAATATTTTAAACAAATTTTGAAAACACAAGTTCTTGTACTGAAACATGATTTTTTACTTAAATAATCAATGGTAAAAATATTGCATGCAACACAGAATTTAACACGACTTTAGTTAACAACTAAAAAAATTAACGACTATAAATAATAAAAATTTTCAAAATTTTATAAATTTTTGGAAAAGAAAAGGAGGTAAGTTGTAGAAATTTACGATAAAAAATTATTTTAGGATGGAGACCGTATTCTAAAAATATACTGATGAATTCAAGTATCTAACGAAATGAAATTGTAAAGGACAGTTTATAAGAAAAATGTTATACACACAAAAAGAAAAAGTTCTTTTTCAAAAACTAAATTTCTATACAATTCATCAAAACAAAGAAATTTCAAGCTGTTTTATTCATTATGCATTGTTTATAGTTCAAAAGTACGCAAACACCATGTTTTTAATTATACTAAACGTAAGCTTGAAGCGAATGATAGTTGTTATAGTATCATAGAATCGTTTCTCTAATTCTAGGAATAGTTCCTAAACTATTAAAATTTACTGCTCTATTTTATTCTCAATTTCAAAAAAAAAAAAAAAAAAAAAAAACTTCTAATTTTTTTCTAAACGCAATTTTTTACGCTTCTCATTAGACTTGAATCAAAATTCAAAATGAGACTTGGCGGTTAACTAAAATAAACGTGAATTGATTTCTCAGAAAAGATGCACGAGGTTTTTAACGGAATTCCAACTCGTCAAACATTGGATATATAATCTGTTTGTGAGTGTTTAAGTATTTGATGAATCATTTTCACCAACAGCATACCAGCATCATTTATTGACAGGCAATGAATTATATTGAAATAGTAAGCGAAAACAGCTGTTGGGCAAGAGATGGAGGAAAAAAAAGGAAATAAACGATGGCTCATATTATTCTACTACACTGTTCATATTTTCATTCAACAAAAATGAATGCAAAATTGAGAATTAACATAAATTCTTTTTAAAAGTCTGAGTATGTTTTCCTTAAAGGGAAAAATAAATTAAAACCTGATTTAAACAAATATAAGTTCAAAATAATTATATGGAGTTAGAAGGAATCCGAACTGTAAAAACTAAATGAATGATAGAGAAACAAAAAACTTTTTATAAATACACCCTGTAATTGAGAGTGAAAAAAAAAAGTAATTTAAATGTTTATAAGTGTAGCAAAAAAGCATAGCAAAATCTAGGAATTTTCTCAATCATTTACAATTTTTTTCCCCTTTTCTGTACAGTTACAAAGTGTATTTAAAAGAATTAATTCATCTTTATTTTTTTAAGTCTTTCATATTAGCTAGTATTGGGATCATTTTTACACTTAAAATAAATTGACTTTCGGCTCGTATTATCAGTCATACCATAAAAATCGCTATAGTTATAAAAATTTATATTAACTTAACTAGTAGCTCTTCAACGTGAATTCTTATTTCGCATTTATTTATTTTCTAATGAAACATTTTACAAAAACGAAACATAACTTAATAAACTATTCAAATCCTGAGTGCGTGTAGTCCTGTTTTTCTTCTCGGTTAGTTCTTTACCAAATTGTGGAGAAGAATTACATTTATGATGTAAGGTTGCTACTTTTAAATTGGTTATTAGACCATCATATTAACGAAAGATTGCATTGGTATTGTTCTATTTTAATCTAATTGTAAAACTAAGAGTGGAAAATGAAACTTGATCAAATAATTTTAGATTATTATAGATGGAAATTATTTATTAGTTTTTATACATTAACATAAGAATAACATAAGAATAATAAAAACCTTTTGGTTAGTCTTTTTCTTTTGGTTATTTTTTTATCTAGGTTATTTTTGTTAGTCTTTTGGTTATTTTTTTTATCACGTTTAAAAAATTATCATAATTTATTTAAACTTTTTTTATTAAAAAGTAGTCTTCTTTACATAGATAAGTGTTTGTTTCCTCATTATTTAAACGAAACTTAAAACTTCAAGTATCAATATTTACTAAATAATATTTGATAAAAACTAATTTATTATATAAATAATTATAATTTATTAAATAATTAATTAACTATATAATTTATCAGAATTATTTAATAATTTATTAAATAAGTAATTAACTATATAATTAATTATATAACTTATTATAATTATTTATTAATTTATTAAATAATTAATAATAATTAATTATAATTAATTATTAATTTATTATATAATTAATGAAAAAATAAAAACCGAAATTCAAAACCTCCATACAAAGGCGTTAATTAAATGTTTTTAAAATTAAGATATATTTGAGATTTTGATTTCCAAAGTCATATTGATATGATTTTAAATATTTTCATTCTATGAAGCGGAACTGAAACGACTGAATCTCATTGTTTGCTACGCACCTAAATTTTTCAGTTCTTATAACGTAAAAATATTTTACTTTTATTTTTCAATAATTCACAAATTGGTTTAGAATAAATTTTTCTCAATTAATTCACTAATTCTACCATTTAAACTGAATTCTGTGTTTGACCTAATTTACTAATCCTAACCGTTTTAGTATGACGGAATCAACCAATGACATCACATTGTGTACACAGACTTATTTTTACAATACTTGAAAATTTGCCATCGAGGAGATGAAAATAAATTTTAAGGACAATTTCAGATTAAGCATAGTATGAAAACGACCTTTTATCATCCCTTTTTTAAGATAAGATTGCATTTTCTCCTAAGTCGCGTACCCTGAACAAACACACCTTATCAATGTACTTATCTTTAGCAAGTATGGAGCCAGATGCTACAAAAGCTCTAAATCGTTTATACTCTTCATTTTCACATTTATTTCTTTTTCATAAAATATATTTCCAGCCAAGCACCTGATACAATATTTAAATTATTTACTTGTTTCCGTATTTAGTCAGTCAGTAGAAAAAATTCATCAAAACAAAAACTCCAACCAAAGCTATTGAAATTCTTTAATTGACAATCAGACCTTGCTTTATTCTAAAAATTCTTTTTTTTTTTTAATATATATATATATATAACATCATTATGACATGTCATGCATACAAAGTACTATTTATTATAGACTTATATCTATCTTCACGTCAGATATGGCTATCCATATTAGAGACGTATTGTTTATTATACATTTTATATACTTAATTTAATAAATTTAAACTTAAGTCAATCGAACTATATAGAAGTAATGAGACATTGGTAAGAATACTAAAGAATAGGTATATGGTAAGAATTGTAAATTTTTTTAATAAAAACAATTATACATTTTGAACTATTAGTCATATCAAATTCTCTCATTGAAAAACAAAACCATTATGAACATTGAAAATTGAAAAACAAAAACATATTATAAATCCTTGCTTGTTGACAATGTCAGATGTATGGAACGTTGTGAGCAAAAAGATATAAATTTTATAGATAAAGCCTGGATAACTTTTAATCTATTAGTTCTATCAAATTGGGATTGATTTTATACGATTCAGTGTAAGAGATTCACTGAAAATACACTTAATTTTTTATTATTTATTTATTTACCCGGATAGCATATTTTAATTTCTCTCCCTTTTAATCCCTCTTCTACCTTCTATAGCAGGGGGTCTCGAATTCCCACCTTTATTTTCTTTTTCTATAAATGCTTTATAAAAAGAGAGAGAGACTACTCATTAAACTAAATCATGTACCGCGGGATGTAATTGTAAGTCAATTCCCGATTAAAGTGGGACTTTATAGTGCTCATTTACTCTCACCTAAAAAGATTACAATTAAAAACCAATTTTTAAAAAACTAGAGTATTGAAACATATATTTTCAAACATTCCCCAGAATCAAATAGGAATCATAATACAAGTTTGGTTACAGTCTTATCTTTACAAACAACAACTACTTCCTCAATCCATTTTTTTTTTTTTTTTTTTAATTTTTTTTTCTAAGAAACTTTGCTTTAACTCCCAAAGATGAACGACAATGCTATCATTAAACAATGCGGTCGATGATGATTCATATTTTAAATTGTAAACACATTTCTGAAATATTTAAACAAAAGATGATGTCCAAAACAAGAAAGACGGCATATGTGACACTCACCATGCTTTACTAGCTAATTTTAAATTTAAATAGATATTTAAATTACGAAATATTCGGCTTAGTCATGATAATAATTTAACTTCAGATGAGTGTCGAAATACAATATAAAGAGAATACAAGCGAAGAAAGGATTAACATGGAGCTACAATTTATGGAAGCTAAACAACGTAAACAAAAGAACACCACTTAAATAGTCACACTTTTAGATACTATTCATCGATTGAAAAAACATCTAAATCGATCCCACTCCTATATTGCTGAACGCCATTTTTCTTAGTTGTAACTTGTCTGTAAATTATCTCTGTTGCCCTTTTCATTCCCTGGTTGACTTCCAATAACGGTTCTTCATTACTGAACCAAAAGTATTATATATCTGCATGCCATGTAGTATTAATTGTTATTTTTTTCAAGTTAACTATATTAAATCATTTATGTAATCTTTTATTATAATTCGAAGAGACATGACGTAACTTAAAAGACGAAAAAAGGACAGTTTTAAATTTTGAAAATATTTTTTACGTGTTCCAAAGTCACCTTGTTTTAAAAAGAAACGAGCTTTAAAAATTCTATACGACAAATCGCAAGTATATTTTTTATAGTTCAGTCTATGAAAACTGGTTCCGTTTTACCTGTTCTTCCTAGTAATAAATTCACTTCTGACTGCTTATCAGTTCCAATTAATTTATACTTCTCGATGTCAATCATTTAGAATTTCACTTCGACCTTAAAATTTGATCGTTAGAAAAGAAATGCCTCCTTCCAGTTTGTTATTGTCTATGATGAAGTTGAATTATTTTTTAAAAGGAAAGTTCAAATAATGATTCTTCTCCAGTTGAAGAACGCTGCTCAATTATTATGAATAAATAATTAGTGTAATCATCGTCTCAACTTATTAAAAATGATGACTATTTCTTTATTTGCTTTATGTTCTCTGGTGGTTTATTTGGAGCAGGTGTGTTCTCATTTGAATAAACGTGGAATGATTTTTTTAAAATAAGTTTATGAATTATGTTTACGTTTTTTATTTACTTCATTCAAATAGAATTTATTTTGTTATTCACATTTGAAGTACGTTATTTATTACAATGAATGAACTGCCGGATAAGTATATAAAAATTTCAATCCAATGACAGATGTTAAAGAAGCCATCTAAAAGGTCACTAAAACATCCTATTACTTTACCTATTACTTACAAAGAATCATAGTGGAGGTGATTTTATTACCCGTCGTTAAGCAACCGACCCAATTGTGATATTACGACTACCAATGTTCAACTCCGTAGTCTTGTAATTTTGAGCCCAGACCAGGAAACAAGGGAACTTCTAAATCAAGTATTGGGACAAACTAGACTTTGCAGAGGACTTTTTGATGGACCATTTGCATTACATGGAGAGGAAACCCTCCCAAGGTTAGCTCGACGGCAAGAGGATTTTAACTCATGGTCCATCTACCACTGAGGATATCTTACGCCAGCACTATGATCGGTGGAAGCCAAACAAAATTTGAATCAATCAGCCACACCTGGATTCAAACCTAGGACACCTTATTGGAAGCTGGCCTAGATTCAAATCCCAGAGCGGCAGTAGCTCTATCCTCTGAGCCACTGCGGCTGAATAGATGCAAATGAAACCAATAAGAAGGGATTCAGAACTAAAAATTATTTTCTGCTCCAGCTCCTTTCCCAGATAATAAACTAGAAGTCCAGCTCCGCCAAAGCTGTGCCAAATGTACTATATATTTATGCGCTTTTGAGTTTCATTCATAATGAAGTACAATTAGAATAGTTTTACCCCAATTGCTTTTTCTTTCAATAGTCGTATACACAAGAATTTATTTAAATGCAATTAATATTTTAATTATGTCTTTTTTAATTATGTACGGACTCTACAAACGAATATTCCGTAGTACTCCTAATTAGAATTTTCTAGAACTGTGCACGCATGATCAATATTTACCACGAGATGGACAGGAACACACATCATTTGCAATTTCCAAACAAAGACAATTAAGCTGACAGACTCGAAAACATGAATTACAAGTGCACAAAACAAAAGCAATCCTAATTTACTTTAGCTTAACATTCGTATTGTAAATAAATTTCATCGTAATTAATGACCACCAACCACGAACGCAGCGACCAAATACGAGACAGGACATACTAGGTGCGATTTTGAGTGAGGGTACAACGGCAGACATTCCTCAAGGGCTCAAACATCCATCCTGTTAATGGAAAAAGAACGCAATTTGTTATTTCAAAAATTTAGAAAGATATTTTATTCCGTTGGGCCACCAGTCAAGCAGAGCACACGCCCCTCGGGGTGGAAACACACAGGAAGACATTAAATTTCCATTGTCGCTTTTTTTTTTTACATTGTTCCTTCTTTTTTATTTTAATAAATGATAGCAATAAAGTAGATAATGTCAAAAGAAAATAGATACATCAAGTTATCATTCAATTTGTGACAATATGGAGAGTTTTGTGTAATGCCCTCATAAAATTTTAAGTTTTTCTAACGGAATAAATCAATCTCTTTCGTCATTCGTAGCCATCTTACATTTAATAAAGAAAAAAGTAACATAAAACAAAGAAATTTTTTTTAAAATGGTTTGTGTTTTTCTGCTAGTAATTTAGAAAACTAATTTAAAATGTTCAACCAAGTAAAATGCATGAATTTTATTGTATATCATTTAGCTTAGATCGTTGAAACTATGAAAGAGTGTAAAACTGTAGATTATGAATTACATAGACCATGTCAACCTTCAACTTTCAAAAGTTAACATGTCTTATGTACTAGTGATTTGGTATTAATATTTCTAGTGGTAGTTACGCCACAAAACGATGTTTGTAAACTAAGGTTGCTGCTAAATTTTTCGTGCAATTGTCTTCAACATTTTATTGAGTAAGACATCCCCAAAGAAAAGTTGGTAACCTGAATAAGCACAGCAATAAGTTTATTGAAAAGGAATTCTTCTGCATTATTTAATGTAAGATCTAGCGCGATGTCCTAAAAATGCAAAACCAACAATTCGAAAAATAAAAAAAATATATAAAAACGGAAGAAGATAGAAACGTACTGCTTGCTGCGTTCTACTTAAGAAACCAAGTTTCAAAGTAACTTGTGAGGTCAGTCAGCAGATGGCACTGCTAATTGGAAAAACTATTTTAAAAAAATTTCAGTTTAATGTCGTAACATTCCAAATGAATCAATTGTGCAGCAGATCTTCGTTAATTTTGTCCTCAAACAACACCACTTTGCAGTAAAAAATAGTTGTTTTTAAAAAAAAAAATGTAACAAACTTTTAGTTCTCAGCTCCATCTAATTAATTAAATCAATTAAAATATTTCCAATCAATATTGGAACTTAATGAGAAATTGCTCGCTTTCCAAAACAATATACAGAAAACCATACATTTATATCTACTTCTGTTTTCTTTTTTAAATAGATTTTTCAAAACGCAAATTATTTTTGAGACCCAGAACATAGTATAAGTAGGTCAGTTAAAAAAAAAATGGTTGAACAAAAATTTATTACTTATTGCTTTTATTGAATGATGAAATGATTAAAAGACTTTTATTAACCGCAATATACTTGACATTAAATTCTAAAATTTACAAGTTTGAATTTTTTAAATATAAAAATATTTCTAAGGGAAATTTTAAGAACTGCACACGTTGAATATTCGGAGAAGAAAAAAACTGACATAAAAAAAAGAAATCAAGTTTCAACTGTTAATAAAATGTGATGTTATTTTTTATAAACCTCTCCGTCTAGCGACAAAATTCAATGCCATATAAAGTTTCATACAAATAACGCTTGGGAAATGTTTGCTTTTGTTAACCTGTCAATCAATACAGAAATAAGCAATGTCAGCTTCGTTCAGACGCTGATGTAACCGCACATTACAGTAGTCTCAACTCGATGAAAAACTTTTTAAGGAAGTCTGGCGATTGAGAGATAGAAATCGCTCATCCATAATGCATAAACAGAGGGGTAAAAGGACCCGAAATATCCGGTGGATGACGGTCGTGTGGGGTATTTATTGTCTGCTTGGGGGGCAATTTGGGCTAAGTAAAGAGGCCAAAATGTTCTTTTTATTGAGATTCCTTCCATTTTGATAAATCAGATCAATTTTTGCGAATTCGAATGACAGACTTTTGATTCGTTGGGATCATTTTTTTTTTTTTTAATGCGAAGAACTGACAGATGGATCCGAAATGAAAATATTGTTGCAGGAGGGTTGGACTAGCTAAAAATTGAAGGGGGGAGGAAATGGGTTTGATGGTAAAATTTTATTCATTGAATTCATTTGTATTTCGACTTAAAAGCTATAATAATAATATTTTAAGGGATGATTTCCCTGCCTGGTAATAATTAGGGGAGGGTAACTTTGGTATTTCCCCAACAGAAATCAAAAATTCTCAATAATGGGTCATAATCAAACTTTACATAAATGTCTCTACATTTTTTATGTATATTTTTTCCGATGCATATGTTCTTGTCTTTCCGTTATTTCCGTTCCTTCATAAATGAATTTTCTGAGTTTTAAATGTGGATATAGTATTAATGAATAAGTAAAGAATACACGGAGAAAAAAATTCCGTCGAAATTACAGTACTGTATGGTAAAAACATAACAGGTAAAAAAAGAAAAAAAGCATAATTGGGTATAATATGAAAAAAACACAACTACTTCGATTTAGTAGGAACAACATATGACGCAATGTTAAACGAATGGAATTTAGTTGTTGTTTATTTAGTTATTGTTATTAGTAGTTGTTGTTATTTGTTTTAGTTGTTGTTGTTTATTTAGTTGTATTTAGTTTCAATAACTTTTCTTTATAATGCAATAAAATCTGGCGAGCAGCTATTTAAACGATCGAACACTTCGTTTGTTTATTTGTGGCTTGAAGTTAGGCTCGCAGAAAATGCCGTTCATGGGTTAAATTTAGTAGGAACAACACAACCTGTGACGTAGGCTATATTATACCCAATTCTGGTAATAAACATGATATGTGGTATTTAAACCATTCGCTTGGAAATTTTCCTGTTCATATGGTAACGGTTTACCAGAAATTCTAGTTTTTTGAATTCCAATTCTCATTAGTACATATTTCTATACAAAGATTGGAAAATTAAAAGTAAATTTAACCGAATAAATGGTTGTTATGCCATGCTCTAAAGCAGTGGTCCTCAACTAGCTGGCCGCAGACCGGTACTGGTCAGTAGATCAAATAGTACCGGGCTACCCAAGGAACACTAATTATTGGCATTTTATTTATTTGTCTCGGTTTTGTGTAACTTTCTATGGAGGAAGGGCGAACTGAGAGCTCGGAGATGTCATTGAAAGTTGCACGAATGCATTATAGCACTGTAACTGTATATTCTTTTAAAGGCATGTTTAAATACAATTAAATAGAAATTATTAAATCAAAGGCACCTAATATCTAAACAATCAACGTCCGCCCCTCCACCTCATCGAGTATCGGTAAAATTATCAAACGTTAACCGGTCCACGTCGATGAAAATGAAGGTATCATGGAAAATTGCAAAATTTAATCACATATTATAAAACTATATTTTATTGATAATTTTACTAAAATTATTACGAAAGAGCTTCGTTAAAAATACCGAGTGTTTTGGTGTTCCCATTGAAAAAGAAAAGAGGTAAATTTCAACATATTCTAATAATTTTTAATTTTTTTTTCTCAGCTTGGAAACAAAAGGAATGAAGAAAAATGAAAGCCGAATATTGCTTAATCTATTAATGTCCATAAAAATTACCTTTAAAGAACCTCTTAATTGTACAAAAACAATTTTCCTACCTTGTTATTTTATTGATTTTTTTTAGAAAAAAGCCATTATATATAAGTTAATATGATAAATTTTGTATATTTTAATCGGAACAGTATTTAACTTAGGTTAAATTTTTAAAAAAAAGAAAATAATACAATACAAGTATCATTAAAGAGATGCAATGTGTCATCATGCTTTTAGCGTGTAAAAAAGCTACGTTAGCGTTAGATAGTATTTATAAGAAGTTAAACGACTGATAGTATTTATACACAAATACTTTACAGTAGCTACAAATCCACTGCCGAAGAGGTGTACTTTTTTTGAAAGTAGGCCGCAGGAAAAAAATAATTGTCAGGAGCCGCAATGAATTTAGTTTTTACAACTTAATTATTTCTCAGTGTAACAAGAACACTATCAATTAATCTAGAAAACTGAAAGACAAAGAATATACATTATAATTTTGAATTAGAAACATTTTGAGCGAAAAAAAATGCGTTAATTTTATCATTAATCAAATTAAATTATAGAAGCTTTTTAACTTTTACTGTGGAGGAATGGTTTTTATTAATTTTACATTGCATAGAAACTACTATCATCTTTAATTTCCAATTAAATTCTTGAACTACATTTATTTCGAACATGTTTTTATTAAATAAATTTTCCTTTAAAAATTTTAGAGTGGTGAAAAATGTGATTATTTTTGGCCAGACAACTACATTTTAAAATTTTTATGGAACATTTTTTTTAAAAATTTCAATAAAATAATTTAGAAATAGAATTATAAACTTTCTTATGCTAGTCCTATACTTTTGTCCCTCTAATATTTGGTTGATGACGACATTTTGACTCAGAGCCGCAAGTATGCCCTCATCCATAATGAGGATAACCTCCTGTTCATCAATGGCAAAAATTAAAGTTCTCAATTCTTACCAATTCACCGAATTAAATCAATCAATGCGAAAATCAAGAGTTAAAAAGAAAAATGTAAAATTTTTTTTGAAGTAGTGATAAGAGGTCAAAAGATTAAAAGTGTGGAAAATATAAACCTAAAGTGATTAACCATAAATCCCACAAAATCGACATGTGGGATATGGATAATATCCCATCTTCTATGATGGAACAACAGTTGTGAAACTGAAGTCAATTTATGACGATATGTGAAAATTGACATCCTATCAAGGGGTGGGGCATATAAAAAGAGAGAAACGTCAATTGCGAATCGATATGGCTCGTTACTCACCCCTACAGGAGGGGGTGGTCATGTCATCCCCCAAATCGTGACACGTCATGCTCTTTAGGGGTCAGAAACATCCCAAATGAAGAGGGCTTGATTTGTATTGATAAGAGTTTGATAAAGAGGTTTTAGAAAGGGCTGAACATGGACCGAAATGTAAAATTTCCTTTGAAATTCGACTATTTCGAAGATTTTATCAATTTTTCCATCGTGTTGGATGATTATAATGATTCAAGATATTGCAATGAATGATAATTTATAATGATTCCAAATGGTAACTTTTAGCTATGTTTTAAAAGAAAAAATTTAAAATTAATAATTTGTACATATTTGAAAAAATAAAAGCAAGTTTAGGAAGGAGGATCTATCCCTGGAGGTGGCTTGAAGTCAACTACCTTCCTTTGATGGTTACCAGCTAGGTTGAGGAGTAAAGGCGGCCGGCGCTCAATATCAACTACATTGTCACCTTCATGATTTTGGTGTCAAAATTCTAGCACTTTAACCTGCGTGACTTTCTCAGACAGACAATTGGCTGTTACGGGAATGCTTTTTAGAAAACTAGTATAGAATATTACGAACAAAAAAGTTTAAAAAAGATAAAGATGCAAATAAAGGTGAGGAAAAATAATAATTAGTCACATTTTCAAATTGACCAGGAAAGCTTTTTAATGAAAAATAACAATATTTCCATGTAGACATTTAATTTTTTTTTTTTTTTTTTTTTTTTTTTTTTCATTTTGCTATCAAAGGGAAATACCCGAAATTTATTTGGTGCCTGTCCAGAGAAAATACTTGAAAACAGTTTTATGTTTGGAAAGAACTCAGATTATTATTATGTCAAAGTAATTTTTACCTTCAAGTGTAAAGATTCCGCAACAAGAGAGAAAACTAAACAGCCGTAATATAACTGTTAAAAAGAATAATAATAATTTAAAAACTATGTCGTATTAATCAATGACGTAAAAAAATTAAAATGTAAAAATTTTTATCAATAGTTGCTATAAAATTTAAAGTAGAAAATTTTAATAATAAGAGAGATGCATTTAAAATTTTAACAAAATAGTTTTGAATGTGGTTGATTATGATATTTGAAGAATAATATCAGATAATGGAACATCTGTTTCAACAAAATCCTGTAATGAATTTATCTTTATATCTTAAACCATAAGTCTCAAAATATAACAACTATAAACCTTATTTACTGTTGCTTAATTGAATTAGGCAAACTATAACAACAGAACTAAATAATTTAACAGTTATATTTTAAATTATATGAAATAGAAAAAAAGCATGTTAAAGACTCATTGAAGACTATCAGATATTGATTTCGAGAATGTAAATAATTTTTGTTCATTACTTCGCTTTTTAAATATGTTAAAATATTATTACATATTATTGAAATTATTCTAAATTTCATTAAACAAACTAGTTTCTCCCAAATACTACAAAATTTTTAAAAAATGTTAATACGAGAAAACTTTAAAAAGTTTTTTTTTTCAAGCTACCGAAATATAACACTTTTGGACATTGATTTCGAGAAAATAAATACTTTTATTTCATTCATTTTCTCCCAAAATATTGCCGTGGTAGCCCATTTGTTACAGAATCTTTCTTCGTTCTTTATGTAATCTTAAGTCCTGTGGTCGATCGGGGAACAGTGCCATGGATACTGAAATCTGAAGAAAATTTCTTCCATTCGAGATCTATGTCAACATTGTGGAAGTGACCTCACGAATAAGTGGTCAGCCATCTGTCCGGTAGGTTTTTAGCTAAACATACTTTCGCTCTTGCGGTGCTCTCTTGTCAAACGAAAGATTATATTAGGTTAAGAATTGTATATTATGTTAAAGTTAAGAACACTTGGGTGCAATGGGGGCGAAAGGTGCAGCAATCTCTGCCATCCAGCAAAAGGGAACTACCATTTAATGACTGAGAATATTAAAATTTTACTACAATTTTTATAACGAGGCCCGGTGGCTCAGAGGATAGAGCTCTCGCCTTTCAATGAGGTGACTCAGGCTCGAACTCCGACTCGCACACACCACAGTGCTGACGAAAATTATCCTCAGTGGTAGACGAATTATGGGTTAAAATCCTCCTGTCATCGGGCCAACTGTGAGAGGTTTACGTACTTTTCCTATCAATGTAACACAAATATGGGTTAGTTCCTTCAAAAATCCTCCACTTAAACAAGTTTGTTCCAATGTTTGATCCTGAAGTTGAACATTGATGGGTCGGCTGTCCAATGCCGGTTAAAAATAAAATTTTTGCAATTAAATTAAATTTTTTTAAGATATAAATTTGATATCAATAATATTTTAAATATCCTTTACATTTAAGCAAAATTTTAAAACACTTTGGTGGAAATAATAAACTTATTATCGTCAAATAATTTCGGCTTATGTTTACATAAAAAAGGAATTTTTTTTTTTTATGCCGACTTTTACTCCTTTTTTTTCGGGGGCCTAATCGACAAAACACTTCTGCACGCCACTAGTTAAGAAACCATAGATATACCGTGACTTGGTGAGATAAAAATTGTCTCTTTCGTGTAACAAAACCTTTTTTCACACACCATGTTTGTCAACGAGCATTAACCAAGGATATTCAGAAATGTTTTCCTTAATGCGTCTCTTTCAGCACTCAAGCTTGAAGTTGAGTCAGGGAGGAAATAAAAGGGGAGAGATGTGGGATGAAGGGAGAAATTACAAGCTACTCCTCATCCCCCAATTTACACTTGGACAGTAAATAAGGAACGTCCGGAGATGTCATCTGCCGCTTTAGCCTCTTTTATGATAATTTTTATATTCTCTTGTCGTGGTTCAAAGAACATAAAATGAAATTAACATACTTGTCTTTATTGTGTGATGTAATTGGTTGGGGAAACACTTATGACTCTTTTTCTTAAATCAATGCGTAATAAAATATACTTTATTAGATTAAGGAACGATTCAAAAACAGTGACTGCAAATGTTATAGATGACAGCACATAAAAAAGTCTACGCAATTTTATTTTCTTAAAATAAATAAAAATGAAAACGAAAGAAAAAAATTAGTTTTCGAATTTTGAACAATTTACAATAAATATTGCTGTGCAACGTTTTTTACTTAAAAAGGCACTTTTTTTTGCCTTATTTTATTCCTTTATTTCACTTTAAAAGTGAAAATTAGAAAGATATTCCAAAAACAAAAGCTTTTGAAATCGTTTTTTTTTTCTCGTTTCAGAATGTTATTCCAATATAAAATATTTGTTGTTTCCAATTTCAAACTACTTAGTAACAATATTACAGTACAACGATTTGTGACCTGAAAATGCGTCTCAATTTGCCTTATGTAATAATAATATTTATTTTAAAATTAGAAATTAAAAAAAAAAAAAAAGATTCCAAAAGCAACCACTTATGAAATCGTTTTCTTAAAAAATTGTGGATTGTTTTTCTCTCTTCAAAATGTTATGTCATATTTATTCCTTAATCTAAAAATGTTTACAAACAATGTTACTGTACAATGATTTGTTTCCTAAAAAATTGTCTTTCAATTTGCCTTATTTAATTCCATTATTTTATTTAAAAAATTGCCTAATAGAAAACGATACCAAAAACAGATACTTATGAAATCGTTTTCTCAAAATATGTTGTTCTTTTTAGCCCTTGAAAATATTATTTCTACATAAAATATAAACTAGTCAGTTTTTAATTATAGGGAACTAACAAATAATATTGTTATATAAGGCTTTGTAATAATGATTTTCAATTTTTTTTTCTTTTTACGAAAACTATTTTTTTTAGAATTCAAAATATAATCCATCAGTGGACTCTTACCATTATTTTAAAATAGATAAATGGGTGTGAAGAACTTCGATTGACTGATTTATATGAAACTTAATTTTTATTGGGTTACTTACAAGGGTGTAGCGAAAAAATCATGGAGATGACAGATAAGAAAGAGATTACTTTTGACAAGCTACAAGTGGTCAGAGGTCAGAGGCTATTATAAATTTCTTCTAATGGAGTCATGCATTCTCTTCCCATCATAACAATAGATATAAATGCTATTAAGGTGTTTTGATTTCTTATTTTTCCACGTGTTTCAAAGTTAAAAGCTAACTTGTTTAAGGTATGTAAAGTAAGGGATTTTTTCTTTTTCGTTTTTGTAAGGATGAAGGAAATTAAAGTATGTAGATTGAAGAGCTTCAAGTGGTTTTTCATTGTTTGCAGTGTCTGTTTGACAATTATTTTCGCAACATCTCGTTAAACGATAATAATCTCAGATTTAGTGTGTAAATATGACACGCCCTTACTGCTCCATGGATTTTGCTGGGAAATTTTTTAATTAATTTAAAATTATAAGACTCGTTTTTTTTTATCACTTACGGATTTCATTTTTGAATACTACTTTTCTTTTTGATATAAATGTAAGAACTGAAAATTGGCTCTTAAAAATGGTAAGCAAACAGCACAAAAACTATTGGGCGAAAAATTGAAGCTCGGGGCAAAAAAGCATGTCAAATGACACTGATTTTAAAAAAAAATCGTTACCCCCTTTTTTTAAAAAAATATTTAGAAGTGTGTCCCAATAATGTATATTTAAAAGTAACCCCTAAATGTATATTTAGAAGTGTATCAAAATATAATTTAAAATAACCCTAAACTCCAATATGGGATTTGGCCGAAAATTGGATCCCGAATTAAAATGGGTCACGGATTAGTAACACAATCTTACTGAAAAAACTATGAAATAGATACAAGCCAAAAGTATACCCTTCTATGGATGAAAATGTTATACATTTATATTCTCGATGATGTAGCATATCTTTTCACACGGAGAAAAAAAAAACTCTGGTAAAATTACCATACTGTATGGTGGTGACATTTCTAGTAAAAATAAATAAATAAATAAAACATTATTCGAGTTAATAATACTAAATTATACAGTATTTAGGCCATTCATTTGGTAATTTTCCCGTTCATATGGTAACGGTTTACTGGAAATTCTAATTATTAAAACTATAGTTCTTATTTCCACACATTTAGTAAAAAATTCAGAACAGAAAAATAATTTTAACCGAATAAATGGTTTTCTTGCCATGCTCTAAGATATCATGATAAAATTACCAAATTTTACCACATTTACCAAGTTTTACCACACATTATGAAATTGTATTTCTTAGTCAATTTTACCAAAATTATTACTAAAGCGCTTCCGTAAAATTTACCGAGTGTTCCCATGGAGCCAGAAACACGGTAAGTTTAACCATATTCTGGTAGTTTAGACTATACTTTTCTTCTCAGTGCAGCATTTCAGAGGTTTGAAAATTATTATTCGAATTGTAAAATTTATCCTCCATTCATTTTCCACTCATTTTACTGTAACAACTTTTTTTTTCTTTGAAGTACTAAAGCGAGTCAAATGAAAAAAAGATTCTTAGTGACAATTAAAAAAATATATATTAAAAAAATATATATTAAAAAAATGACATTTCTAAAGAAAAGATCTGATTTTAATCCTATTTAACAATACAATATTCTATCATTTTCCCAAAGCATTACATTTCGGAGTTCTCAGTGAATAAAGTTAATAAAGTGACAGTTTTTGAGTGTTATAGGTGTAGAAGACCAACTACAGTTGACAGCAAATAATATAGGAAAATCTTAGAAAGCCTCTCTTTTGGTTGCATATTAAAGCTTCAAGAGTGACAACGTTAAGGCTTGGATAGTTCAAAATAGTGATGGCGATTAATAGTTTTTGTCAATTGTAAGCTTTCGGGCAAGCCATAAAAGCAAGGTACAATCTTTATGTCCTCTCACACAAAACATAGCAACGTATAAACTTTAAATATAATTCACTCACTAATGTGTTCTTAAAACCATCATCAACTCAGTTTTTCATGAATGATTGACAACAACTATCAAATAAATTAATAATAATTTGAATAATAATAATAAACTAAATATTTCTTGAAAAGGACTTCTGGATAACAATTAATTCATTTTCCAATATTTCTAACTTTACAACTAAAATTAACAATCGATGGAAAATAGTTTCCGGCAAAATTATGAACTTCACACAGGAAAAAGTAATGAACAGCAAACAAGAATAAAATTCTTAATATCTAGATTCTTAAAAAGCTTATCACATTTTTCACTTCCTATTAGTTTTAAAAATAACTATTTGAATATTAATTCATTTAACCGATTTAGTTATTATTCACATGTGTCCTACCTATTCAGTAATTTGCATTATCTTCTAGCAGTTGTGCTTCCTCAATAGTTTATCTGAATTTTCCAACATGTCCATTAGTTAATTATTTTTTCGATATTTTTGTTGCATGATTATTATTTATGTCTTAATGATTAATGTTTATTTTGAGTTTCTTGATTAGTATCAGGCATGAAAGTTTCGGCAAAGACGCCGGCTTATGTAAAAAACTTGTCCACTCTTAATCTTTGTCTCTGATCGACAACACATGGGGCAGATGATGACATCACCATCAACTACATGAGTGGGATTTGCGACACGTGATACGACAAAATCCGCTCTAGGTCCATCACTCAAAAAAAAAAAATTTTTGCTCCTTTCCTTGTATTCTTGTTTTTCAAATAAACTAGGTACGTACATACAAACTGTATCAAGAAAATAATCCATTTTAATGTGCGGGAAATTTTTGGAGCCGTGGAGTGCCTCAAATAAATATTTTAATATAAATTTCAGAAGAAGAATAAAAAAATCGTTTTACACACATCATTATCGTTTTAAAAAAATAACTTAAGAATTTCATTTTATGATCATTTTTAGCAAACGACTTTTTCGTCGAAAAATAATGTTTAACTTTCAATTTGCATTTGAAAATTCCCAAATAAGAATAAATAACACCATTAGTATTAATTAACTATTACTAATTTTAACTAATTTAACATTGAAATTTAGTCTCTCGATTGGAAATAATATTAAAAAAACGAATATTACAATTATTTAAGAAATATTTAAGAAAAAATCTAGGAAAATTCACAATTAAAAACAAAATTTGAGAAATACGATAATTGAAATAAAAATATTTAGATATCGTAGTGTACTGTAATTATCAGTTTTTTTAAATGGCAGAAACATTCTAAATGCTGAAATAAATTAATAAATTGTCCTCATTTTATTTTTTCAAAAAAAATTATTTTTAATTTTAAAGAGACGTACCGTTCATAATAAGTCCTTTCTACAAAATATGTTTTGCAAGGTATTCTTCACATTTTCTAGAAAAATTTAAAAAATTTTTTTAAAAAATCACATAAAATCTTCGTACAATAAGCAAATTACCAAGACAATGCAATCAAAACAAGGAGTTATTAATAAATTACAGCTTATCAAGCAAAATCTAACAAAATGTTTAACATCATTCATATAATTATGCATAATTAGGGGCCACTCATAAATGATGCCACACATTTCTGGTCATCTCCTTTGTCACAAATTGTTACACATCAACATATCTCCATTCACCCCTTGTCACTATATTATATCAACAAATGCTACAGTTCAGAAATTTTATCTTTCATATTCAAATTTTATTTTTAATCTTTAACTACGTTTTTTAATGGCATGTGTGAGCATAACACTAATAGTGATTAGATATGCATTTATTTTGATGAACAAGACTAAAAAAATCTATCTATATTATATAAAACGCTAATACGTACGTATGTATGTATCAATACAACGGATGATATTTCTTTTCTCGCGCTGGCAACAGTTTTCATTTTTAATTGATTGGATTCGGCGCGCAAGAGCACGTAGTGAGCAACCAGATAACAATAACCAGAGTGAGCATTATCAGGTTGTTCAATACAGATTCATGCACTAAAAACATGACAATATTTAATTTAAACTCAATTAGGAATTAATTAATTAATTGAAGTGAGAATGCTTTAAAAGGCCGCTGTTGAATTGATATTTTTCTACTGGGAGCTACCTAAACGTCTAAAAAAACGTTTAAGTGTTTGTATTGAATGCATTGAATTTTTTTATATTTCGCGTTTAAATGCATTGAATTTTCACGCTTTAAAATGCAGAATATTAGTGAAGCAATATTTGATAATTTATTTTGCTAATATGTTTCTTATTTAGCTAATGTTTTGATTTTTTTCACCATGTTCAATCTAAATAGCTAATATACTTTTTTAAAAGCCAATAAGAACATTGGTAGAATTCTTCTACATAAGTACAATACTATGTCTTTGATGATAAAATAGTATGTCTTTGATGATAATATATTATGTCTTTGTGCTAGAACATTGTGTTCATTGGCGAGAGAGCGCAGCGAGCCATGGTTCACGGCGTGAACCACATAGGATTGCGTAGCAATTCTCAGGGGTTGGCGAGCGTTAGCGAGCAGGGGGCGGAGCCTCCTAATATTAAATAATATAAAGATACTTGATTTTAAAGGTTTTATTTTAATCCAAATCACACTTCTTATTATTCCCTATTTCGTCATTGTCAGAATCTCACAAAAAATTCTTATTTATTTAGTTTAGCGTTTTTTGAGTTACTGTACATTCAAAAAACACAATTTTGCATAATTTTGATTTATTAAATAAATAAAGTAAATGAAAATAAACACATAGTAAAACTAAGTTATTTTCATTAATGTTTACATAACTGACAAAGCAACATTCACTTTTTATCACGTAGGACAAATCATTTTGAGGCTGTGACTATCTAAAAACAAAAAATTCTCTCAAAACTCGTAATTGTTTTTCCAGGTACCTTGTGGAACAGTACTACATTTTAGAGTCATCAGGGAGAAAGGAAGAAAAAAAAAAGTCTCAGTCAAGTTCACGCCAAATAAAATTTGACAGGGCATTTACAAGTTGGCGCAAACGAAACGGCACCGTATCTACTTACTTCTAATCCATCACTGAGTTAAAAAGCGTGCCAGGCACTAAGCCAAACAGTCTGTAGATATCATACAGTGAGTGCGAAACTTTGTTCCTGTAAAGAATACTTATTTCTTAACAAATTGCAAATGAGCACTTGAAAAATAAAATAAAAATGCTGAAAGCAATTCATTTCTAAAACTCGATCTCTAGAGAGGAATTGGAGAAAAAAAAAAAAAAAGAATGAAGAAGAAAGATAAACAACTGTCGTAAGATTAACTCCGTGTTGAAGGTATTGAGTTAAAACACGCTATATTTTGCTTAAATTTTACGATTTACCAATTCCATTATGTAATGATGGAAATGTTTGAAATTTTATCAAATGTTATGCTTCACAAATATTACAGAAAGAGCTATTAAAAGTCCAATCCCAATATGTAATATAAAGACTTAAAATTTTAACAAATGTTATGACTCTCAAATATTATAGAAAGAACTATTAAAAGTCCAATCCCAATATGTAATACAAAATATGTAATACAAAGGCTTAAAATTTTATCAAATCCTATGCCTTTCAAATATTATAGAAAGAGCTATTAAAATTTCAATTCCAATATATAATACAAAGGCTTAAAATTTTAGCAAATCCTATGCTTCTCAAATATTATAGAAACAGCTATTAAAAGTTCAATCCCAATATGTAATACAAAGGCTTAAAATTTTAGCAAATCCTATGCTTCTCAAATATTATAGAAAGAGCTATTAAAAGTTCAATCCCAATATGCAATACAAAGGCTTAAAATTTTAACAAATCTTATGCTTCTCGAATATTGTTGAAAGAGTAAATAAATGTTAATTTTAGAGACTAATCCCAAAACGTAATGGAAATGCTTAAAATGTTAACAAATCTAATGCTTTTCAAATATTGGAGAGAAAGTTATTTAATGTCGATTTTAAAGACCAATCCCAATATGCAAAGTGAATTCTTGAAATTTTAACAAATCCTATTATTCTCAACATAGCAGACAAAATTATTTAATATCAATTTCACAGAACAATCCCAATCTGTAATTAATGGAAATGCTGGAAATTTTAACAAATCCTACGCTTCTCGAATATTGCAGAGAGAGTTAATTGTCAACAATATCATATCAAAACTAATGAAACTTGCGAAATGATACTCTAAGCATAATCTGTGCATAATGATAAATGTCGGTGTTTCTCTTTAAATGCCCCATCTCCTTATATTAATAGCTTTGGCAGTAAGTAAAGAAATTTTGAAAATGTATTTATTTATTTCGAAATTTATACGAAAATATGTAATTTTGTAGTTTCTACTTTAATTGCTATAGTAAAACACTTATCAGTTTCAACAAACAAAGTGCATCATCAGCGTTTGCACCGTACATAAAATTTTCTTAAAAATGTGTTAATTTTGTTATAAAAAAGATTTTAAAAAAATCTCATAATATAATCATATTGTACAGTAATTAAACTTTTTTACTGCTATTAAATTTTTCAGAAAAGTTATCTGCACGTTGCATTATTAAATAAAGGAGAGAAACAACGTGTAAGAGCACAATTAATATAGTTAACAGAGAATATAGATGATCGTTTCCGTACTATTTCAAGTACCATCATCAGTGCTGACACACAAATGGAGCTGCTCTTCTGATTCTGTGTCAACTTTTTTACTACGATTAAAATTTCAAGAACTATCTTAGCGAAGAAGGAGAGAAATAACGTATAAGATCGTAAGTAATATAGCTAACAGAGAATATTGATGATCGTTTCGATACTACTGCAAATACCATAGCATCAATCCATCAGATTATTTTCGTCTCGGCACTGATAGCGCACTTGAGTTATAGAACCGAAGCATTCATTTACCTCTCTCTGTTAATAATGTTACTTGCACTATTATACATTTTTGGTTTTCTTTATTTAACACTCAATATTCTCTAATCTATATATATATTTCTCTTACACGGCGACAAAAAAAAAAGCCTCATTACAACTCCCCGAATGGCAACGCTAGAAAATCAACCAATGATTGCCGCTAAAAATGTCACATGCCAAATCTAGCTGGGCTGGCTCAACATATAGCGCTTTTAAAAACGGGAACTGAAATAACAATTCAGCTGCAGCAATCTCATACTATTAAGCTAGGCAGAAGTGAGTAGTCTTTGTCGATAGATCTCTATTTTAGTATTTTGTCGAAAGCGCTTTTTTTTTCACGAATTTATGTATTACGAATTTATTTGACGATTTTTGATTTATATCACGAATTTATTTCGTTTATTATTTTTATTAGTTAATCATTGAAAAATGAGTCTCAGTCAATGAGTCTTTATTTGAATTCAAATTTATTTTAATGACTTAGTATTTACTAAAAAGATGTAATTTAAAAAAAAAAAAAAAAAGAAAAAGTTGTTATATGGATTTGAATGATTGCTTTGAATTCTTAGAATTTTGTGCATTTGAATTATACCTAAGTTAGTAGCGAGCGAAGCAAACCATATAATTTTCGGGGGTTGGCGAGCAGGGGGAGCAGCCCACTAGTTAAAACTAAAATGAAAAATGCAGTCAAAGAGTTAAATGCTACAATATAATGTGCCATTTCTTCTAAAGAATCAAACTAAAACAAATCAAAAGCATAATTTTAAAAGAAAAGGAAAGATGAGAAATGTTATTGAGCACTGTCGTCGAATCTTCTGCTCGGAAAAATTCCAACAGAAGGAGGATTCAAAAATAAAATTCGGATGACGAAAAACGGACAAGTAAAGTACCACGGAAAGTGTTTCCCGTTTTAGAGAGAGGACACGCATGAGTAGCTTCTTGCCTTGCATCAGCTGTGTACCTAAAAGCTTTTAGGATCTCCATAAACTACGGAGACACAGATAATAAAGGAAAGCATGTATATAGAAAGCTTCCTTTTTTTTTATTTTCAGGGCCATTATGGGATTTCAATAACACGTCGCCAAAAGGAGTCCTTCCCTCGGGATTCTGTGCTGAAATAGATCATTATCAATGAGTGCGAATTTTAAGAAGACTCGTAAGAGATTTTTGTGAATGGTTTGCGTTCAACCTACAGTTGGCACTCGCCAAAACAAATACTTCCATAAGAGAAAAGCGTGTCAATGTCTCCGCCAACGCTGCCACAAGCCCACGCTGAAAATTTACCTCTGTAATAAACGAAATAATACAAAAAAGTTTAATTATCTAGTCATTATATATTCTTATCTTTATCTTCTTTTTTTTTTCTCCTCTTTCTTTTCATTTCTACGTGCGGACGACTTCAACGTGTAGAAGATAGTTTGAATCAAATAGAAAGAGAGAGAGAGAATTTCAATAAAGCTAAAAACAAGTGGCAAGTCATAATTTTATTTTATTTTTCTTAAATTTTAAATAGAAAATATTTTATTCTAAATAATTGCAAAAATATTTTTGTTATAAAAAATTAATCCGACGTACATAATACAGCTAGATATTTTGGTGCGTATTGCATAAAAAAAATTAATCCTCAATTTGATTCCTATATTCAAAATAAACTCAAAAACGGCACGATCGTCATATCAATAACGCAATATTGCACCATTGTAGAGTTAAACGTTAAACCGTTTTCTTCCCCTTCAAAAAGTGTCGGTAATTGCAGTTTAGTGGCTTTTCTTTCACCATCTTTTGGAAAGAAATTTCTCTTTTCCAAAAAGAAATTGAAATCATTTTAAATTCCTCTAAATTATTTTGTTTTATAACCGGCGTTTGAACAGCCAGCTCGATTCTGAGATTGCGACTATCAATGCTCAACCCCGTTACTTTGTAATTTTGAATCCAACCCAGAAGACAAGAGAACTCCTGGGAGCCGCGATGGCTCACGGGATAGAGCATTCGCCTTCCAGGGTTTGAATCCCAGTCGATACGAATTCCGTTTCCGACTTGCACCGACCACAGTGTTGACGTGAAATATCCTCAGTGGCAGACGGATCATGGGTTAGAGTCCTCTTGCCGTCAGGTTGACCTTGGGAGGTTCTCGTGGTCTTCCTCTTCATGTAACGTAAATGCTGGTTAGCTCCATCAAAAAGTCCTCCACGAAAGCAAATTTCTCCCAATACTCGATCCAGGAGTTCCCTTGTCTTCTTGATTGGGCTCAAAATTACAAGGCTATGGAGTTGAGCATTGATAGTCGTAAACCCATGAAATTGGGTCGGATGTTCAACGACGGTTATAAAATAAAAAATAAAAAGAGAATTCCTGGATCAAGCACTGGAACAAACTAACGTTCGTGGATGACTTTTAAATGGAACCACCCCTTATTTGATGAAAACCTCGAAACCTTCCCGCGGTTAGCTCGATAGCAGTTGGGTTCAAACCCATGATATTTCGACCACTGAGGATATTTTATATCAGCACTGTGGTCGGCGAACCGGGAGCAGAATTTGTGTCAACCAGACCACCGTTGGGATTCGAATGGGGACACCTTATTGGAAATAGCAATATAGAACGGTGATAAAATGAAATATTTCCTCATACATTATATTTTCCCTGTCAACATCATTTAGATTAAACATCTCAACAAATAAATACTAGTGTTAAAATATAGAACATTTTGTTTCAGAATGACGTTCTAGAACGCCTTGAAAGTAAAGTAAAATTGACATAAATCATATATTGACATATTTTTTGCATGCATTTTGTCGACACCATAAGCATATTTATTGTGACTTAGATAAATCCTGATATTAAAGTTTAAATTTTTTTATGTAAACCGATACGGAAAATTTTTTTTTAAATATCAATCTAATTGTTATTTAAATAAAAATATTTCTAGAAAATTAGTAATCCGTTACAAAAAATTAGTTCTGGAAATAAACTCTTGTGTTCAAAAAAGGCCAATAAAACTCCAGACATAATCCCTGAAGAAAGCGAATGCGAAACTAATCAGCATGTGGCGCCGCCCGTTTGTCGCCACAAATTATTCACTTTTACCTGTTCTCGAAAAAGCTTCCTTTTCTTATGGGCAATACAGGAGCAGTCCCGCCAAAAACATTTACATACCTAGAAGTGTTGGGTGTCGTTGTACATTGGCATGTTGGGCCAATTTCTTTTCCCTCCGCAAGCCCCCTTCATAAACTATCCCCCCAGCAATATAAGATAACCCAGCCCTCTACACCTTTTAGGGTTGCCAATAGAAAAACTTCATGTTGATGTTTTGTTTTCAATTTGTTTGATACTGTTTCGAATTTCGATGCATACCAAACTAAACCTTCTTGAAAGAAACACAGAGAAGGAAAAAATTTCTTTAGATTTTTGATTTGATGTATAGGAAATATTCTTAAACGGTATTTTTATTGTTAATTATTAATACTGTTTGTAACTAGTGTAAGGAGTAAAAGCACTAATTTAAAAAAGTAAAAGAAGTAAAAGCACTAATTTAATTATTTTTTTGGTGATAAAAATATGAAGTAAGAACTTCAATACACTTGAAACAAATTCTTGAGTTATTATTTGGTGAAAAAGTTAAAATAAAAGACAACAATGAATCTTAATAAGTTATAAACAACTGTTTGAGTTGTTATTTAATGCAAGATAAAAGAAGATGTAAAAAAAAGAAAAAAAAGAATACTGAAGAAAGAAATTATTATTATTTTCTTATAATATTATTGTTTTATTAATTTTAAATGCAGTTTCAAAATAATAATCATTTGAAAAATAAACTCAGAATAACTGTTATAAAAAAATGTCATACTTTTTTTCTAACCTTGATTGTTATTGAAATATGTCTAGCATATTATCTCTTCAATTACAAACTTAAAACTATTTTCATCAGAAAAAAAAAAAAAAAGAAAAAGAAAACATGCTTGGATCAGAAATTTTTTTTTTTTAGAGAGTGACTTAATTTGCTTTGAGAAATTAATGAAATTTTGCTATTAAAGTGAATTAAAGTAATTTAGAAAGAGTAAAAAGAAGTTGCATTATTTAACAAAATTTTGTCATTGATATTTTAAGCAAGCATTTGCTATCTACAGTCAGCAATCTATATAGATATTTAGAAATAAATTGAAACAACTAATTTCAAAAAAGAAACAGAATATTGGTCTAATTAAAAGGAACAGAAACAAATATCAAGATGAATTTATGCTTTAATATTCAACTTCTAGATTACTTTTATAATCTATGAAAGCATTTGAATTTCTCTGACAAGATGAAATGTGATAAATTAATACAAAAATAATTTAAAAGTAAAATTATGTCATATTTTTAAACTAAAAAAGTCACAAAAATGACAACTTTCTTGTAAGCGTTTCTTAAACATTTAATCTTAGAGTAGTGAAACACTTTTTCCTTAAATTTTTTTCTCCATTAAATGAAAGATTCAGATGTAAAGTAATATAAATTTAAATTAACTCAATCGTTATGAATTTAAAAATTATATATATGTATAGATTTAAACGATTTATAAATTCAAAAGAAATATAAAAATCTAAGAAATTGTTAATTTCTGTACGAAACATAGTCGATAGGCTTTTAGGTCGATAAGTATCAGCTCATCTTGGAAGTAAAGCTGGCTAGTGTGCATCGCTGATCACATTGCCACCATTATGCTTATATCTTAAATTGTGGAACTTACCCACCCCAGACCCACAACGGGCTGTTGCTGAAGCGATTTTCCTTTTTATAAGGTAATCTAAATTTAAATGATATCAAAACTTAAGAGTTACGAGCATATTTGTTCAATAATAAATTAAGTCTTTATACGTTTTAAAACACTTGGCAATTTTTTTTTTAATCTATAAATTTTAAGAAAACTTGTTAATTATCATTTTGAAACTGCAATGAAAATCACTTAAAAAAGCACATTTGTTCAATAATAAATTAAAAGTCTATACATTTTAAAACACTTAGCAATTTTTTTTTAAAGTTTATAAATTTTAAGAAAACTTGTAAGTTATCATTTTGAAACTGCACTGAAAATTACTAAAAAAAATGATATAACAAAAAAAATAATGTTATGAAAAATAATAATGATTTCTGGCTTCTTTTTTTTTTTTTTTTTTTTTTTTTTCCTTTTTGCTTTTTAACTCCTTTTTTTTTACCTTGCATTTAAGTCTTGATCATAATCTTTTATTTATAAAATACTCATTTTGTAATACTATAAGCATAAAAATATTTACATTTTGCTAACAAGTGTACTCTATTATCGATTACACCAACATGAAAATATTTAACATTGCACATCTTACTATTAACCTTTTCTCTTCTATTATTATTATTTTGCATAATTTTAACTAAGGTTACTTTTAGTTGAAGCAAAATAAATAAAGGCGGGAAAATAACAGAGCAGAAAAAGCTATAAAAAAAAATCACATATTTATTCTAAAAAAAATTTTCTTGTGAAAAGAAAAGATAACTTTCCTTTTATTGCAGCCTGCTTCACAGGTAAGGAACAGCACAGGGGGCTTTCCTCACGGTGGGCGGGAAACCAAACCTTCAAAGGTCATCAAGGTTAAGAGCGGGGAGAAAATAAAAGGTATTTGAGGGGTCTGCGAAGAACATACCTTCAAATCTAGTTCCCCCCTCCAGAACTACATTTCTTTCTTTTTTTTTTATTCCAAGAAACAAAACGTTACCTTTATTATGGAGTCAAAAGAGGAAGAAAAAAAAAATTTTTTTTTCACTGATCTTATATCATAAAAATGTTCACACCTTCTTGTTTTCAGGTAAAAAATATTACGGTAAATGTTTGGTATAATAAAAAGTACAGTTCTTAGATGCTACAAACATGTAATATTTCTCCATCATTATTTATTAAACTTACCTTTATTCTTTTGAAGCAAATAAAGAGCAATAGAGTAGTAATAAAACTTAAGATAAGGCAACAGTGTAGACCTCTAATAAAATTAGAGATAAGAAAAAGAACATTAGATGCCTTCTTTTTGTTTCCTTGAGTAAGATACTGGAGTTTTCTCGGTATTAACAAAACTGTTTTTGAATTCTGGTAGATTTTATAATAAAAAGTTTGATTTAACGAACTACTAATGTAAAAGTTTTTCCATTGAATTGAATAAACTAAAACTAAATAATCATGGCTAATGTTATTAACTTATGTTATTATCTAAGCATGCAATAATTCTGGTAATGTCAGGTCAAGAACCTGTAGTTAGTTCAGTTTGAATGGGGTTTTTTCGTCTCCTAAAAAGAATAAATTTTAAAAAAAAATGTTAAACAGCAAGAATTATAATGAATTAGAAACATCCTGCATTTATTAATCTACGGTATCCTAATGATTGTTTAGATATTAATTCAAGTTTAAATCTATTACCCAAAAAGGCTACATTTATAATATATAATTTATTGTAATGAAAGTTGTATCGTACCATTAAATTAAAAACTTATAATTAATTTCAAATTAAAAATAAAACATACATATATGCATATTTAGAAGGAAAAAAACTAGTCAATTCATTATTATAAAAATGAGTTTTTGGAAAATTTAAGGAAGAAAATTATTTATTTTAATATAATCAAAACAGGTTAGAATATTTCTTTTGGTGTTAGAAGAAAACAAGCCTTTTGGCACACTTAAAAATTAATTATTTTGAGAAAAGAAAAAAGCTGTAATTAGATTTGATTAAAGTGCTCTCTGATTAAAGTTTAATTATAGTTTCTCGTCTCGTTATAAAAAAACTAATTAATTCTAATTCCACATTACATATTTTTTTAATTGAATTGCCATTTTCTTTCTTGTTGTTAATGGAAAATATTCATCACAATTTTCACCAGTTAGAAAATGCAGTTGTTGAAAAGTTAAAAAATCATATTGTACAAAAATTTCATAGAATTCGTGAAGACAGTAACGGAGAAAGTTATAGTCTAGATTGCATACGGTGTCAAAAAAAGAGAGCGTTATTTCGAATAAAACTATTATTATGCAAAAAAGTTTCCCCTAGAAATGTTCCACAAAATCCAATGTAGTACAACTGTTGAACTCATTGGCAAAAAATAAAACGATTTTCTACCATGAGGGTTAAGCCACGCAACGATAATCTCGTCTGAAATGTTGTGAAAGTTGAGGTAAACACTATTATTCTAAGTAGTATTTTCGATTACATATACAAATCCATTCTCCAAAGGCAAAACCTCACCCCAACCTTCTTATCTTAGAAAAGAACACCCACCAAAATAATCTGAAAAATTCCCGCGCAGAAGTTTTAAAAAAAATTCTTTTACCAACTGCTATTATCGTTTGACTTCGCGAACAATAATCATTTTGAATTCTCACTTTTCTGCAACCGCAATGCTCATGAAGCATGAATTTATTCCACTCGACATTTTTGTTTCGGTATCAGTTACCTTTTAGAAGATGGGGGTTCAATAAAGTAGGATGAATGAACTAAACCTCTTATCTTCTGAAACTTGAAAAGTAGCAACGGCGTCTTTTGGATATGTCGTTGGCAAAGAGCTTGCCGCCACCTATGAAAGATTAATCTTATGTTTTTTTCTTATTGTTGTTATTAATTTATCAAGTTACTGGATGGAAGAACTTGGGTGATCTTCATCACTAAAGATGCTGCCAGTTGACACGGAAGCTTTAGAACTTTTTTAATTAAGTGTTTAGTAGTTGTAGTACGTTAGAGCAAAGATTTAGTTGAAGCTACTATGACTATGCTATAAACGTTCGTTTTTACTCAGATTCAGAATTTTGTTAATGGGACAACCTTACTGATTTTATTTTTACTGAGCAGGAATTAAAATTAAGAGGTTGAGTAAACGGTTCAAATTCGAATCTTGAGTAAGACTCCAGGTTGCATTGCCAGGTTTTGTACATTACTGACTATATTACCAGTAAAACATTTAGTATAATCCTTTAAAAAAATATCGGAAACCTCTCTCAGTTAGTTTGATGGCAAGAGAATTCTAACACATAATCCGTCACCCACTGAAGATATTTTATTTCAGTACCGTGCAAATCGAAAGCATAATTCGTATCAACCAGCTATCGCTGAATTCCAGTAAACATAACTTAGATTAAACTTTTCCCAATAAAGAATTACTCAATTTAAAATGTTACATTTAAAAATTTTTTTTTAAGAATGACGTATTACATTGTACATTATAAAATTGGGAGGCTTACGCTCTATTCTCAATCATTGTACTACCGTCAACCAACAGACACTGCAAAATACAGATTCATGTTTTCATATTATAATTCATAATGTACAAATGTATAAAACATAATGTATAGTACATATATTTCATGTATAAATCATATTTTTTATGAAAGTTTCGTTCTAATTCATTTGTTTTCAAATGGGGCATCAACTTTTGCAATTTCCAAATGTGTAGTAAAATTTGTACCAATTGCTGAAAGAGTTCAATCATGATTGATTCCTTGTGTTCGAAATTACAATATATGTGTAGCTTTAAAACAGAAAACGTGCTTACACATGTATCTTTGCATCTCCATAGATAAGAAAGCAAAAGTGATATATAAAAAGCATTTGTAGTGCCTCTATCCCGACACCCCGGGCACGTTCTTTACACAGAAGTGTCCCCTATCCACTTGAGGGCTCTATAGACGAAAGGACTACAGGACGTGACCATGCGGAGTAGGTTTTGTGAATAAGTCGTGCAACTAAATCATGGCACGTGCTTTATTTTTTGCACCACTTCAGAAACTACCACAAGCTGAGAGGCATTTTCATTCTTTCGTGAATTGAACTGTTTCTTTTTTGGCGAGAAAATCTCTTTAAAGGAAACTCCAAACGCAAATATTGAAATGAGTTCTGCTTGAAATGTTTGAATTTCTACAATCAAATTATTTGCTCTTTTTTTTTTTAGTTGACGCACTTGGATTTTTATGACTCTTTTGAGGAATTCTGTTATTTATTTAGACATTTTTGTTTGAATATTTCCAGAGATTAAGATTTTCATATTTTTGTAGCGTTAAGGTGTGACCTTTCTAGGCTTTGCTTGTTTGAATCATGGGAACAGAATTTGTTTTTATTTACAGAAATAAATAACCTTCTCCTGGAATGTTTATAATTAGTCGTTGGAATAATCAATTGTCACTCACATAATAATAAACTATAAATAAGCACCAGAGTGATTAATTTAAGATAAATTTTAAGTATACAAAAGCCATACTCGGCTATATTTCGCCCTATAAAAACAAGGTTGCGTAATCAAAACAATGAAATATACTTGTGTCATGAACTAAGTAGGAAATTTGTTTCAGCACCCGAGCAATAAGCACCTGAGTGATTAATTTAAGATAAAATTTAAGGATACAAAAGCCATATTTGGCTATACTTCGCCCAATGAAAACAAGGTTGCGTAATCAAAACAATGAAATATACTTGTGTCATGAACTAAGTAGGAAATTTGTTTCAGCACCCGAGCAATAAGCACCTGAGTGATTAATTTAAGATAAAATTTAAGGATACAAAAGCCATATTTGGCTATACTTCGCCCAATGAAAACAAGGTTGCGTAATCAAAACAATGAAATATACTTGTGTCATGAACTAAGTAGGAAATTTGTTTTAGCACCTGAGCAATAAGCACCTGAGTGATTAATTTAAGATAAAATTTAAGGATGCAAAAACCATACTCGGCTATCATTTGCCCAATGCAAACAAGGTTGCGTAATCAAAACAATGAAATATACTTGTGTCATGAACTAAGTAGGAAATTTGTTTCAGCACCCGAGCAATAAGCACCTGAGTGATTAATTTAAGATAAAATTTAAGGATACAAAAGCCATATTTGGCTATACTTCGCCCAATGAAAACAAGGTTGCGTAATCAAAACAATGAAATATACTTGTGTCATGAACTAAGTAGGAAATTTGTTTTAGCACCTGAGCAATAAGCACCTGAATGATTAATTTAAGATAAAATTTAAGGATGCAAAAACCATACTCGGCTATCATTCGCCCAATGCAAACAAGGTTGCGTAATCAAAACAATGAAATATACTTGTGTCATGAACTAAGTAGGAAATTTGTTTCAGCACCCGAGCAATAAGCACCTGAGTGATTAATTTAAGATAAAATTTAAGGATACAGAAGCCATATTTGGCTATACTTCGCCCAATGAAAACAAGGTTGCGTAATCAAAACAATGAAATATACTTGTGTCATGAACTAAGTAGGAAATTTGTTTTAGCACCTGAGCAATAAGCACCTGAGTGATTAATTTAAGATAAAATTTAAGGATGTAAAAGCCATACTCGGCTATACTTCGCCCAATGAAAACAAGGTTGCGTAATCAAAACAATGAAATATACTTGTGTCATGAACTAAGTAGGAAATTTGTTTCAGCACCCGAGCAATAAGCACCTGAGTGATTAATTTAAGATAAAATTTAAGGATACAAAAGCCATATTTGGCTATACTTCGCCCGATGAAAACAAGGTTGCGTAATCAAAACAATGAAATATACTTGTGTCATGAACTAAGTAGGAAATTTGTTTTAGCACCTGAGCAATAAGCACCTGAGTGATTAATTTAAGATAAAATTTAAGGATGTAAAAGCCATACTCGGCTATACTTCGCCCAATGAAAACAAGGTTGCGTAATCAAAACAATGAAATATACTTGTGTCATGAACTAAGTAGGAAATTTGTTTCAGCACCCGAGCAATAAGCACCTGAGTGATTAATTTAAGATAAAATTTAAGGATACAAAAGCCATATTTGGCTATACTTCGCCCGATGAAAACAAGGTTGCGTAATCAAAACAATGAAATATACTTGTGTCATGAACTAAGTAGGAAATTTGTTTTAGCACCTGAGCAATAAGCACCTGAGTGATTAATTTAAGATAAAATTTAAGGATGTAAAAGCCATACTCGGCTATACTTCGCCCAATGAAAACAAGGTTGCGTAATCAAAACAATGAAATATACTTGTGTCATGAACTAAGTAGGAAATTTGTTTCAGCACCCGAGCAATAAGCACCTGAGTGATTAATTTAAGAAAACATTTAAGGATGTAAAAGCCATACTCGGCTATACTTTGCCCAATGAAAATAAGGTTGCGTAATCAAAACAATGAAATATACTTGTATCATGAACAAAGTAGGAAATTTGTTTTATTTACTGTTTGCGAAAAATAAACTAAGTAAAAGAGAAAATAATTTGGAACGATAGCTAATCTAGAAATTGAAAAAACTCTTTGCTTCGGAGATGTGGATTCAATGTTAGTGAGGTTCTCTATCAACTAAAGTTTAAAAATTGTAAAAGGTTAAAAAAATATAAAAAAACTCAAATTTGTGTTAATTTCCTTTTTATATCTTAAACTTTTAACTAAAGTGAGCTATCTTGAGCTGGAGTTATAAAAATAATAAATTCGCTCTTCAAAATTGTTTTTATTATTATTTTTATTCAAACCTTTCGTTGCTTATAAATCTAGCTCCGTCCTTTCATAATATATATTCGCTCACATAATCGTTTATCCACAAAGCTCAGAGCGCCAATATAGATTCTTGTTTCAACGTTGTAAGCAAAGTTTTTATATAGGAAATAAAAGCGTTGTTCCAAAATAAAACGAAGCCAGCTACAGATGAACAACCAATAAACTCTTCAATCGGAAACTACTTCTGTTGAGATCGGCACAAACATTATGCCAGGTGAAAGAAATTCGAGACGTTCATCTGACAGCTGTTGACTGTATAAAGTTGCAGGATATGAACGCTTACTTCAATAGGTGGGTGACCGTTACGGACAGTTCGAATGGGCCAGGGAAAAATTCATTAAAACATTCGAATACTGAAAACAAGATGAGTCTTTGCAAATGGAACATTATGCACTCTGACTAAACCGGAAAACAACAATTCATACAAGACAAATAAAAAAAATTCTCAGTTTAATAAACTTTTAGAATAAAGTGTCCATCTGCCACGATTAAAACAAAAAAACTATGTTTTTTGAAGTAAAATCATAACATTTTTTATGGAAGAAAAAAAAGTGCACAAGGAGTTTTCTTAACAAAAGTAGAAATTGACTTAAACGGAGTAGCGATCTTACTCTGATTTTCGGTCAAATTTTTTTGTACGTAATAATATTCTTTACTTTAATTCATTATTCTTATTCTAATTAATTTTAAAGTCATTTTGTTGACCAATTCATATAAAATGCCATTTGTGATTCAAGTTTCCAGCTATGTAAACCTTAATAAATGAAAAGTAAACTAACCGACATGTTTGCCTTTTTACTTTTTTATCTTCCATAATGTAAAAACTTTAGCATAAAGCGTAACAATTAGCCTCTGTTTAGACAAAATTTCTCGGAAGCATCGAAAGTGGAAACATGTTAACTTATATGCTTAGAAAAAAAAACTGGTTCGAAAACATGTAAACGGACTACATGTTTGCAACCAAAAACGAAATATAATTTTTTATTTCATATTAAATTTGAGATCTCAATTTCATAAATCTAAAGAAAAAAATTTTTTTTTTCTAGCTGCATTATAAATATGTTAGTAATTTTTTAAAAAAAACTCTTTATGTCACTTGTTAATATTGCTTTTAATTAGGGTCGCCACAGGCGACTATGCATGCAAAAGTGCTGACAAATAAAGTTCAAAATTTTCTTATTAAAAAAATTTAAAATTAGCAATTTCTAGAGCTTATATTATTTTCAGTCACTATTGAAAGTAAATTTTTTTTTTTTGAATATGAATAATTTGAAATGCAAGTCAGAGTGGTAGTTACGGTTGAATTATTAAAGAATAAATAAAAATGAATTGAGTTTCTACCACTTTTTACACACTTATAGTCGCCTGTAGCATCCCTGTTTAGGTGACTTTTCTCGAAACTACAAATTTTAAAACAAAAGAAACATTTTTTTGAAACTACTGCTGTAATTAAAATGAATTTCAATATTCATAACATGTATATCTACGAAATGTTTCTTTTTTATAGAACGTTTACCCAAATATTTATTAAAAACTTTTATCGGTATAATTGTGAAGCTCTTTAGGAGTCTTTTCAGAAATTATCAAGCCAAACCTAATAAATATTTTTCAAAAAATTTCTCAACAAAATATTTAAAATGATCTCATTTAATTAATAAAGAGTATATACGTGCTGAAACTACTCTCTTATTTAATTATTAAAAGTATTGAATTAAAAAAAGAAAAAGAAGAAAAAAAACTTTTTTAAATTTAAAAAAAAATTACGTTCTTTCATAAATACAATTCCCAATTCGAGTAGGAGGAAGCTAAATAATATTTTGGAAAATTTTAAATGCTTCCAAAACTTTATTCAATAAAACCTAATTAAATGAGAAAAATATTTTTTCCGGAAAACTTATTTTGGAGGCAGCAATTATAATCTCAGATGACTTTTTAAATTATTCTTTTCTGAACATATTTTTTCCTAAGAAGAAGGTTTTCAAAGATATACTACACTAATTGCCCCAGGACTTCAAGGTAGGACAGGTTGTTGTAAAAGTCCTTATCTGAAATAAAGTCGCCCAACTTAATCAGTCTTGTGCTCCCACGTAATATCATCTTAGTCGCCCCCGATCGATAGCGGAGACATACCTCTGCAGATACGACATTTGGAATTTGTATTTACTCAATAAAAGAAGAACTTTGTTCCTTTTGCACCATTTCCTGACAACCACGCCTCAGGAATTTGATGAACATAGCTTTTCTTACCTTTAAATGAAAAAAGAAAAAAAGAAGAAGAACGGTACTCAATGTTTTATCGATAAGTTATCACGGATACGATATAAAAAATTGAATCATCTTACGCGTATTATTTTTAAAAATCGAACCATTTAATTCATCTAATTTAAAGAAAGATAATGTATATAATTTATAACCATCGTTGAACAGCCGACCCAATTTTTGGGTTTACGACTGCTAGCGTTCAACTCCGTAGCCTTGTCATTTTGAACCGAATCCAGAAGACAAGGGAACTCCTGGATCAAGTATTGGGAGAAATTTGTCTTCGTGGAAAACTTTTTGATGAATTACATTGAGATAAAAACCACGAAAACATCCCACGTTTAGCCTGACGATGAGGGGAATCTATCCCATGATCCGTCTACCACTGAGGATATTTTGCGTCAGCACTTTGGTCGGTGTGAGCCGGGTGCGGAATTCGTATCGACCAGTCATCGCTAGGATTTGAACCCGGGTCACCTCAATGGAAGGCGAACGCTCTATTCCCCACCCCCAAAAAAATTTAATATAAGAGCACATGCGGTACATTTTCAACAACAAAAACGGCGCGATTGGCAACTATTTAAGCACTCTTTGCCCCATATTATGCAGTGCTACTTATATAATGTGTAAAAGTAGAATTATATAAGCAGCACTACATAATACGGGCCAAAGAGTGACTAAATATAACAATGGAGATTAAAAAATTGTTTGCCAATCGCTCCGTTTTTGTTGTCGAAAATACACCACTTGTGCTGTTATTATAATTTTTTTAAATAAACATGGAATTATTATGAATATCACATAATAGTATTTTAAAATTACTTTACTAAGCTTCATGTTTAGTTCGAAAAAAAATTTCATTTTAGAATTGTAACGATTATCATATCTTGGAAAATGCTTTTAAAGAAATTTCTTATACTCGTATTATAAGCAGTTTCTTTAATCGATAAAATTTTTAAAATTTTTCTGACAAATTTTTTTTTATTTTGTATTCTATTTCTATACAACATCAGGGTTGGCAGGTTTTTGACATGTGACAGTTTTTGACAGTTTAAACCATGGTTTAAACCGTCACGTCAAAAACCTCACTGTCAAAAATGTCGAAAATGTCAAAAACCTATATTCATATGTGAAAATTAATTAATACATAAAATTTATATATTTTTTAAAGGATGGTGTTTCTAAATATGTTCTAGAAAAAATAAATTAAAAATTTTGAAGAAACACTTATATTTTGAATAGTAACCAAAATCTTGTACTTTTAAAAACTCACATCTTTTGTAATATTATGTATTCATTTTCATGTTTTATTGAAAATCTGCAGTGATATTATTAAGAAATTTATTTATAACCAAATTTAGTGTATAGTATAGATTATACTAAAAATTAGACATTTTTAAAGATAAACATTAGCAGTTTTGTACATTAGACATCTTCTTTTAAAGAAAAATCTTTTTAATATTCTTTTAAATCTTCTTAATAATCTTTTTAACATAAGACAATACAAATTTAAGTGCTTTCTGTTAAATACACAGAGTAGTTAGTGTCGATTTACAGTATATTCAGCCTATTCATTTACTATGCTGAAAACTTAGTTTATCCAAATACTTGTGAATTTCATTTTGCTGAATACGATATAGTTTTGTTGAATATCTAAATATTCAGCTGTTGAATAATTACTTCTTGCTTTCAAGATATGCATTATTTGTATTCTTAATACAAGTGGAGAAAAAAAAATTAAGAGATAAAAATTGTTTTAAAATGATAAGTGTAATAATTATAAATAAATATAATAAACAATATGAATTATATTTATCATTATTCATAAATATAACTACTTTTAAATTCAAATTAACATACTGGATAATAAAGATATTCGGTATAACATTAAAATTTTTTTTTATACACTTGTATCTTGTATCAAGTTTGTATTTATACAACATAACTTGTAAGTTCATTATAAATATTAGTTATATGTTCCTTATATGTCAAAAATGCATAGTAATAAACTTTTAATTTTCTTAAGTATCAAAAAGAAAAGAAATTTTTTTTTTAAATATAAATATTTAAACAATTTTTGTGCAAAATAATATTATTATTTGAATAATAATATATATATAATAATATATAATAATATATATAATTTGAATAAAATAATATATATTTGAATATAAATTTCTGAGATTTTAAATCTGTTATTTTACCTTAATTTTAATTAAAAAATATTTTGAAACCTGCTGATTACCTATAGTATAATTAAATTTCAATATAATGCATGGCAACTGTTGATAGTTTTGAAGTTTATATATTTTCTTGGCAAACTTCAGTTTTTGACATTTTTGACGGGTTTTTGACGGTTTAAACCAGTATTATACCCTTGTCATGTCAAAAACCACTTTTTGACGTCAAAAACCCAACCCTGTACAACATAATGCATTGAAATTTAAATGTTGTTAGTATTATTAGATAAATAAATACAATTAGCATTTGTAGATTGGGGACAGAGGCATCCAGCCAAAAGGAGCATAAATTCAATCACTAAATCTTCCAATATTAAACTATTATTTAAGTTATGAAATTTAATTACTTGTCACTTGAATATGAAACAAAATATTTAATGAAGAATAATCTGAGATTTTCAAAAAATTAAATGATAAAGCTTTAGGTTATATAAAAATATAAATATTCTTCACATTTGAGAAAAATCTGATGAATTACTTCGTTAAAAATCATAAATTTTTCAACCATAGTAGAAATTCTGCATAAAATTTATATTAAATTTTGAATTTGGATTATTAAAATAATGCATCATTCTGGTGTTTTGAATAGAAATGGTTTAAAATTTAACAAAATTAAGTTTTGAGTTAGAATTAGAATTAGATTTAGAATTTTTAATTTATACTCTCATATATATATATATTATATATAGATTTTCAAAGCTACTGTTATCTTAATGAATTTTAAAGGATGTGGTAAATCTTTAATAACAAAAACAAATTGTTAATTTGTACTTTTTTTTAATCTAAAAAAACTTTCTTCATAGACAGTTGAATCGATAATAATAATTATAGATTACCAACTGTTGATTCTTCCCATCTAGAAAATTATTGCAATAAAATTTTTTTAAAAAATCACTTAATTTTTTACTCAATTTCTGTCACTCCCCACCCAAAATTTGTTTTGTACTAGTTACTTCCAATATTATTTTCAATATTACAGCATTAATATCTATATTTAGAATTTATATAAAAAAATGAATTCAAAACTTTCAACGCATTCAGTTCGCAAATTAATATTTAAGCGGAAAAAATAACCTTATAATAATCTGATAAAACACTTTTGAAGAAGGCTTGATTAAACACACCAAAATCAGCTTGATTTCTTGATGAAACTTGAAAGTGTTTATTATAGTTGTATACTAATTCCTCTCTATGTGTTTTAATGTTTTTAAACTCGTTGTTCACGTTAATGGTTCATAAGGTTTTGACAATGTTTTTCTATTTTTCAATCTAAATACACAATATAATTAAATATGGTAATTCATTAAAAATAGTATTTCATATTTCAAATAACAATATAGTAAATATTAATAACACGATGTATTTCATCCATCAAAATTTTAAATTCTGTTTACAATTATCACAAAATCTGATGATATTATGCCCTAAAATACATTTTTTCATAAATTCTCTTGAAATCATCTTCTTCATTAATTACTTAAGTTCAAAACTTTTAACTATTTCCCCCTTTACCCGAAAAAAACTTTTAAGAGTTTATTTCGAAATATTAAAACCATTATTTCAATGAAATTTATACGTATTAAGTAAGAATTTTTTTACTCTTATGAACAGGGTAAAAGAATTAAGAATTGGGTGTTCAGATCTTGAAATATAAAGCAACAAACAATAGTATAATTACAAAAAAAAAAAAAAAAAAATATGTTAATACAAACTGAAAACTGAATTCGAAATTAGTAGAAGAAATGCATTTGATCAAAATATTTTCCAAACAATCGTGAAAACATGAATAAGTATTGTTATTTAAATTTTCAATCAATTATTTTTGTTTGAGGATATTGAACCTCATTGCCCACATCTACCGAATTAATGCAATACGGATAAACCACTTTTCATATCATTTTTGAAAACGAAATTCTTCTATTAAATTCTCAGTTGCATTTTATTCGGTTAAGATTTTCAATTGTGTAACATTTAATTACAGGATGACTTTGGATTTAAGTGGCATACAACTCTGACATATTCTGATTTTTTTAACAAAAATAGTCGAAGTTAATTTTAACCTAGATGATTCCACAGAAAAAAGGGGAGTAAGTCAAAAAAATATGTAAATGTGATCCTATATTAAGATAATTCTTTTTTAACGGAACTGCTATTAAAAGGAAACTACTACTTAAGGGGAACTACTATTATTGAACGATTACTTTAATAATTCGTAATGTAATGCATCTTGAGTTAAAACATTCCTCTTTAGATTTCATATTTTAAACGGAACTCCTTTGTTAAAAAAATATGCATAAAAAGTTTTAAATCGAAAAGTATAAGAGATTAGATATATTATAACATATTTTATAAGTCACAATAGCATCTAATAAACTATAATATGTAAAGGAAAAAATGTAAACTTGTACGCTCAGTGATGTTACGTTTTAAAATATTTACCAATATCAAGACCTACTTCAAATTTACTGTAAATTATAACAACATGTTGCAACAAGAAATAGAAAATAAATTGTGAATGAAGCTGAAGCGACGAAAACTATCATAAAACTTCCTCCAAGTGGAATATTGCTTCTCATTTTAAGAATAAATAATTTTATTACAAAACGAATTTCAAATTCATTTTTAGTAATAAAAAAAAGTATTAATGATACACTTTAACAAAAAAAAAAAAAATCTAAAGCAATAGTATTATTCATGTTAGAGAAATAATGAATGTGAAATGGGCAAGGATATAATATCAGGCGATAAAAAAAAAAATTATTTTAAAAAGCGAACGATAATAAAATTTCAATTTCGTAAAAATGTAATAAATATTTAAAATTTGTTTTTACTTACACACTCGTCCTCTGGCCATTTTCATCAATTATTTGATGTTGAGCTACAGAATATCCAAAATAGGAATTTTCAGGTCCCTTTTTAATTACAGGTAAACGGGTTTCTAAATTAAAACAATTTATATAGTTTAAAGTGGCAACAGTCAATATCAGTGTTAAAAACTGAATAAAGTTCGTCGGTAACATTTTCGTATTTCTATTTTATTTCTGTTTGATATGTGTTTTTATAAACAGCTGTCACAGGTGAATGCAAGCACGTGGGTTAAACAACAACGGGAGATGCCGCACGATCTCCGCTCCTCTACTCAACCCGACTTCGGAAGATGGAATGAATGGACAAACATTCCAGCCAAAGCATGGTTAGAGTTTGCACTGCTGTTTATAGATGGCGCCACTACTGTTCGTAAGGAGTGCTTTTGAAATTGAATGAATGCCGTCTTCTCCCTCTTTTATGTGATATTGAATGGAGTGGGTGGGACTCTGACAAATCGGAAAAAAAATGAAGGATTGAATTCCTTTATTAAGTTTTTCTTGTGTTAGAGATCGAAGACTGAATTCTAGTTCGGTTGAAGCTATTGTAAGTAATTTAGTGTTTTCGAAAATCAAAGCTTCATAATTTTTTTTATTAAAATCCAAATAACAAAAGATGGATTCCCATTTCCATGTTTTTAATATATTATTTTAACCCTGATAAACATTTTATGATAACAATTTTAAAAAATTGACACTTCACTCTATTACGATTTTTGTTTTAAAAATTTAATTTTTTTTTTATTTATTACCAAGAAATTAGTAATAAAGGAATTTTAAAAAAAATATTTCCTTTAATAAAAAATGTGTTTAATAAAATAAACTTTCTTTTAATAAGAAAAAAGCTTTTAAAAAATAATATAATTTTTCATAGTTTGAATATGTTTGTAATGAATATAAATCAGGAATGGCAAGTTTCTTTCATACTGGAAAAAACAGTTTCTCAGTGGAGAAAATAGAGGGAAAAAAAACTCTTTAAAAATGAAATATAAAATTTATTATATAAAATAAATATTTTAAACTGCATTTTAAATGTCAGGTATTTATTTAAAATAGTTAATGAAATTGTTTTTAAAAAAATGCTTTCAATATATTATTTTTTCATTCATTCATTTAATTTTATCCATTTATTTTATTTATTAATTTTTTATTCATCATTTTTTTATTTATTAATTTTATTTATTTATTTATATTTAAACAATTTTAATAATACTTATCGCTTAATAATTGTATAGGAGCGATGAAAACGTACTTCACTTTGTAAACAATTTTTTTTCTAGTGGTAACAATATATTATTTTTTCATTCATTCATTTAATTTTATCCATTTATTTTATTTATTAATTTTTATTCATCATTTTTTTATTTATTAATTTTATTTATTTATTTATATTTAAACAATTTTTATAATACTTATCGCTTAACAATTGTATTGGAGCTATGAAAACGTACTTCACTTTGTAGACAATTTTTTTTCTAGTGGTAACAATGTATTATTTTTTTCATTCATTCATTTAATTTTATCCATTTATTTTATTTATTTATTTTTTATTCATCATTTTTTATTTATTAATTTTATTTATTTATTTATATTTAAACAATTTTTATAACACTTATCGCTTAACAATTGTATTGAAGCGATGAAAACGTACTTCACTTTGTAGACAATTATTTTTCTAGTGGTAGCAAAATTTCTGTTTGCATTTGTTTAGCAAAGTTTATGAATGATTTTTTGATTCAGAAAGTTTTATTTAAAATTATTCTAACCACCACTTCGCAAAAATAAGTCTTTAAAAATGCAACTTTTTTTTTTTTTTTTTTTTACAGAAATCCCTGTGTGAGCTTTTTAAGATGTCAAGATTAACTGAAATCCTACAAGTTTTAGTTTTTAATTCTCTACCAGTTTTTAAAATTTTTCGAAAGAAGAGAATCAATTGGCATTCCTGGTTATGGTCATGTTTCAACAACAACAATATTGAAAGATCTATCAAGCGTTTCCTCACGTAGACCATCAACCGGCATCCAGTTCTATAGCCACACATAGTTTAAAGCAGGCTGCTTTGTTTGATTTTCATTATTTTTATTTATTCAAGAAAGGTGCTTGAATCCCCCACACTGCCTGCTGACCACAAAGAGCTCACGCAATGCTAAATAATTCCAGCTGGATGGGATAGTGGACGCTTCGCGGCCCAGGTGCCCAGCTAGCAAAACCAAAGAACAAGTTATGGTCATGTTAAGTGTCTTTTATTTCGCCCAATTTCTTCCAGGTTTTTTTCTTTTCTTGTTTCTTTCAGTGTTCTGGAAAATATTGGTTTCTGCAAGAAGAAATCACAACCCTGTAAATTTAGTACTAACTTCAAAATAAGTGTAAATTCGATTAATTTAATTTTTATAATAATTAGTGTTTTCTTTTTCAACGTGTCTCATTGACACATCGAATGTCTCGTATTAGTTCTCATTTTTCCTTTATGCTTTATAAGAGCCATGGTGGCAAAGGGAACAGAGGCTCGCCTTCCAATGAGGTGACCTGAATTCGAATCCCAGGGATGGCTGGTCCAAGTGAATTCCACAACCGGTTCGCACCGATCGCAGTGCTGGCGTAAAATACCCTCAGTGGCAGACGGATCAGGAGATTGTGTCCCCTTGCCGTCAGGATAACCGTGGAAGTTTTTCGTGATTTTCTTCTCCATGTAACGCAATTGCTGATTAGTTACATCAGAATGTCCTCCACGAAGGCAAATTTCTGCCAATGCTTGATCCAAGAGTTCCCCTGTCTTCTGGATAGAGTTCAAAATAACAGAATTACCGAGTTGAACATTGGTAGTCGGTAACTCAAAATTGAGTTGACTGTTCAACGACGGTCATAAAATATTAAATATACGCCTTTATAACAACAAGAAACTGTGTTTATTTATTGAAATTCATTAACAATGACATTAAGTACCTCATATTTGTCCCAATTGTCCTTTTATGCTTTATAAAAGCTACAAACTGTATAGATTTTAGGAAATTCATTAACATTGACACATTGAGTGTCCTGATCTGGTCCGAATTGTTTCTCTCTTCTTTTATAACAGCAACAAACAGCGTTAGTTCTCCGCTTTAGTTCAAATACTTCTGCTCTTCCAAATTTAATTAATTTCATCCCTAATTTCAAAAATTACTTAATTTAATTCATGGCAATAAGCTTTTCTTCCTTTTAATTTTAAAAAAGAAATTTTGTAATAAACTACAACTCCTTCTTTTTTAAATGAAGTGACTACAAGCTGCTTTCGAAATGTAATCACTACTTTTAGGAGAACTTAGCTTTAGAATACATTAAACCCCCATGATCTAAGTGGTTTTGAATAATAAACTATGGCGTAGTTATTTTAACACGAGGAATTATTAAGAAATATTTATTAATGTTTTCATCAGCCATTTTTTTTTTTACTAATTCATTCTCTTAACCTTCAAATTTTTATACCTTTTTCAACAGCAAATATTTAATTTAAAAAATGCTAGAAAATTATCAAATATTTGCGATTTTATTAAGATTTAATGCTCCTTTATTTCCTTTAAGAAATAAAATACAATGCTAAAAAAACAACAACAAAAAAAACCCTTAAATAATTTTCGATAACCTTGAATAATGATCAGATTTTCATGTACTAGAACTTAGTCTTAATGGTTTGAGGGGGTGGGTCTTTAAATATGCTAATTAGTTAGTGCAAACTACATTTTGAGTTACGAAATCAGACATAAAAACGTACTTCTACTAAATCAACACAACTTATATTCAACGGATTATAATTTTTACTATCAATGAATAGGGGATGAGAGCTGTTGAAAGTTTGGACCTTTATTGCTAATTTAACTTTTTGCGTATTTCTCCATACCTCGAAAACTTTTAGGAGAATTGAAAAATTTTTGCACACAATTTTAAAATTCGCTTATCTAAGGAGTATTTCAAGCAATTAATAATTTTAAAAAATCACTTAATTTTTTTTTCATTTATTATTTACTCAAACTTTGGAACGCTCTCCTGATCAAACTATTGGCACCATATTTTCCAGATTGTGGCCACCGCCTATATTTTCAAGGTCGGGAATCATAATTCGTCAAAGAAAAAAAAATTTTGTTTGCTCAGAGAAATTACACTTTTGTGTCTGATTTTGTTACTTAAATTATCGCTTTCGCTTACTAATTTGCATATTTGAGGTCACCCCTTAAAAGTAGAGAGCCTAGAGGAGAGTTAAAAGACAGATGTCAAGAGAGAAACTACTTTTGATTGGTCGAAAGAAAAAATTAACCGCTTGCGGTTATTTTGGAAAATCTCAAGTTCAAATAACGTGGAGTGAAAATCGTTTGCTGTTAGAAATTAATATTCTGACAAAACAAAGGTGCTTACAAACTTAATTACTTGCTTTTTGGCAACAAGAAACTTGTTAATGAAAGTGAATACAAAATTTGTTGCAAAAAATAGATGACCTGTTCGTTATTTTAATTTATTTTTATTGTTACATACTCTTAATATCATATTTAGCTCGTTGTAGAATGCACAAGATGGTAAAATAATTATTGAATATATTAAGAATAATGTTTCAATCTACGATAAAAAATATTTCTATCTAGATTATTAAGTATTATTAAAGATAAAATCTTTTTTATTGAATTACAAGAAATGTACAGTTTAAAGATATTACTTCGACTTTTTGGCACCATATAATGTTTGCCGCTTAACGTTTGGTTACGTTTATTTCAAAATGGAGAAAGAAATTTTTTTTCTATAAAAATGCAAAATAGTTTGTTTTTTTTTAAACATATTTTTTTTTTTTAAACAAATTTTTACATACTACACTATTTGTTTCTCATGATAATTCTGAAAATCAAAATTATTTTAGAGTCCAATTTTTTATACAATAATATTAAGTATGAGGTTAAATGCTTTTTTTCTTCATTTTTTACTTCAATTCTCATGCATACTTTTTATGATGTTATTTGATAGTGATCCTTTTTATAGCTAACAGTTAATGTTATTTACAATATAAAGAAGTTAGTTCCTAATAATAGAAATGTTTGGTTATCTCTAAATGTTGTATCCTTATTTTCCTATCGGATAAGTTTAAAATGAACAATAAAAATTCTGTTTCCCATACAAGAGTTTCCACCCATATGGGAAGATTCTTATTGCAAAAAATACTATTAAATTTGAACATACCTTGTCGTATTAGAATATCGTTTCTCCCCCCCCCCTTTCCTTTTTAAAGCTGACGTCTTTTTTTTTTTCAATTAGGCCATTTTAAAACTAAGGTTAAAATTTAATACAACCAATGAATCACAACCTAATTTTTATTTCTCTCAGTTTTGATCACATTTCACGCTCTATTATTAATTAATACTAGTGGGCTGCGCCCCCTGCTCGCCAACCCCCGAAAATTACTATGCAATCTTATATGGTTTGCTTCGCAAACCAAGCTCGCTTCGCTCGCTACTAACTTAGGTACATTGCGAATGCACAAAATTCTAAGAATTCAGAACAATCATTCAAATCCATATAACAACTTTTTTTTAAAAAAAAATTACGTCTTTTTAGTAAATACTAAGTCATTAAAATAAATTTGAATTCAAATAAATGGCATGTAATTCGTTTAACCTATTAGAAAATAGCTATAGTGTAAAATCTTAAAGCGTAACAGCACGACTGAGACTCATTTTTCAATGAATAACTAATAACAATAATAAAACAAATAAATTCGTGATATAAATCAAAAATTGTCAAATAAATTCGTAATATATAAATTCGTGGAAAAAAAAAAGCGCTTTCGACAAAATACTAAATTAGAGATCTATCGACAAAGACTACTCACTTCTGCCTAGCTTAATAGTATGAGATTGTCGCAGCTGATAGGGTGAATTTCGGAAGAGATCGGATTTGGTGAGAATGTTCTCTCTGGTTATTTCAGTTTACATTTTTAAAAGCGCTATATGTTGAGCCACCTCAGCTTTGGCATGTGACATTTTTAGCGGCAATCATTGGTCCATTTTCTAGCGTTGCCATTCGGGGAGTCGTAATGAGGCTTTTTCTTGTCGCCGTGTAAGAGAAATAAATATATATATAGATTTTCCCCTAAAACTGTTTTGAAAACAGTAAAGTAATAAGAATAAGAAAGCACATGGTTTTCAATATACTCTATATGTTTTGCATTCACCTATGTTTTTTTCTAAAAAAAAGTAGGCCAGTACGCTCTGAATGAAGGTCTTATTAATCACCCAATTTTGGGCAATAATTATTTAAAAAAATTCATGTATACTAATTTAGATAAGTAAAAATAGAAGCAGTTCATAATATGTAGCAGTTAGTACCCTACCTTCTTTCAAAATTGGTAAAAGTTTGTTCACCAAGAATTGGCGCTTAGCTCCACCATCTAGGACGCTGAGTTCGCGGGGATAATGGACAATTACAGCATATCATAAATTTTTTTATTTTCATACCTAACTTATTGGAAATTCTCCCCTGAAACCGAAAATCTGATTGTTTTTTTCGGCAAATGTTAATTTATTTAGTTATTAAACATTTAAATTGCCCCAAAAGGCCTCCGTAAGTGATGCAATCAAAAACGACCCCTGATTGGTTATGACGTCAAATGTGCCGAAGGGAAACGTGCCGTCTTCATCCGCTAAGGCTATTTCAATGCTCTTTTAGTTTTGATATCACGTATACCGTATGAACATCCTTTGTAAATTATCAGTAAAAATTTTGTGGATTAAATTTACGGTTCTGAGAGTGTGTGCAAAATGAAAGAAAGATTTCAAAACTTTAAATGTTGTTATTTATCATTAAAATATCTGAAGAAATGATTATGTAGCTCTTTACAGCGAATCAACATTTCTTTTCGGCTGAAATCAGTAGTGTTAAAGTTCATAGAAAATACTATTTCATTCCACTTACTTTTAAATTAAATTAATGCTTTATTACAACCTAATTACTTAATTAAAATAAGTCGCAGATTGGATAGAAATTTTATACATTTTGATATAGGATGGATGATTTTATAATTCGTAATTGCATTAAAACAAATCAGTATTTTCATAAATCTAGTCCATTGAAAAATATCAGCCCATCATCGTTACAAACTATGTGCTAATGATCAAAAATTCAAATAATGTAATTTAATGTTGCTTCTTTAATTTATTTATTTATTACTAGAGTTGAAGGATTTTCTTTTTAGGTAAATACTTACTAAAGCAATTTATGTCATCTTTTTTTGTTTGTTTCACTATGTATTAAATATTTAAATGCACATTAACGCTTATATTTATTATTCCTAGCTTAAATAGGAATATACAGTTCGAAATTATATTTATTTTTAAATTTATAAATTTTAATTCCTTTTTCTGCAATATAGTATTAATAAAGTATGGTTATTGTTAATTTCTCTCCTTATTTCTGCAAGCTATTTGTCAGTGCTTGCAATGAAGAAATCTAAAATAGTAAAGTTAATACATTATACATTTTTAATTAAAAAAAATTTAATAAAGTAGTTTAAAAAAAATCTCAGGTTATGCATACGGTATAGCCGAAAACGTATCAACACTTTCAAGAATCTAGTCCATTGAAATATATCTGACCATCATCATCACCATAATCTAGTTATACTTAAAATTTCACTTAATTTCTCATTTATCCATATCTAATAAACTTATTTATCCACAAAATTTCAGTGAATATCATTAAGCTGGAAGTTTTTGTTTCACTAAAGCTAGAGAACAAAAATAAAAAATTGACTTATACAAAACGGGAAGAAATTCTAATGCACATTCTTTATTATTTATTAAATAATTAAAAAATGAACAGTAATGTTGATATTTTTTCTCAATATTTTTATTCTTTGAGTAAATAGGAACTTTGCTATGGCGAAAAATTATTTCTATATGCATTTATAAAATTTCATTCCTATTTCTGCAATAAAGAACTAAATAAATGCATATGCTTGATTTCAAATACTCTTATAACATAGATTAAGGCAATTAAAGTAAAGTTAATAAAATCTGCAGAAATATATATATATATATATATATATATATATATATATATATATATATATATATATATATATATATATATATATATATATATATATATATATATATATATATATATATATATATATATATATATATATATATATATATATATGAATTTAAAGTTTTGCTGGGATCACAAGTTTTTTAAGAGGCTACTGCTATGAATACAATTACATGCTTTGAATTCACGCTAGAATAAATAGATAAAAATTATCAATAACTTAAGCTGTCCTACATTTTAAAATCTAAAACTATTTATTCTACATAAGAAATTGATCCAACATTTCTTTCACTTAAGATGAAAATAAATCTTCTAAATGAACTTGAAGTATACATTAAAATTAAGATTATACTAGTTTAAAAATGAAAAAACGAAGTTATTTTGTATTTATAACGCGTCATTTATAAGCAATACCATGCACTTTTTTTATTGAACTAAAAAATCTTAAATATTCCGAGCTACAAAATTTCGTCAAGTATTTACAATGTTTCAGTGGGTACCACTGAAATTTAACATTATAAAAATACGTTATATCAAATCCACATTTTTATTAAGCGATATTAAGGCGCAATTTTTTATACGGATAGCTTTAGACCATCTAAAACGGTTGGATTTAATTAGAAAATTTAAACGAAAGCAAGAACGTATTGGTTTTCACAGCACGGCTATTGTAAGTGAACGGCAGATGGACACGTGTGACGTCAGTTCGTGAATAATCACGTGACTCCCCGTTTCAGGCGAAAACGAAAGTAAGCGTTTCTTGATTGGAAATAACTAAATAAATAGCCTTCTTAGAAAAGTAATAAAATGTTTTCTGGGAGTTTTGAGGGATTCTGAATGCATTAAAATTAAAAAAAAATTTGACTGTAATTGTCCATTGGAGAAAACATCTCTGTGTTAGAATTGGAGACAACCTTCATCAAACACAAACAGTGAATTATTATTATTTTTGTTCTTCAGTCACTTACTTGGTTTTATCATCTGCTATTATTACCTTCCGTTAATCTGTCTAGTTCAATATATTTTAAATTTAAAAACTGCTGTTTTCTCAAAAAGATCAAATTATTCAAGAGAAAAATATAATAAATAATGCAATAATGTTCTGCGAAGATGAAGTCAAAGTTTAGTTTTTGTGTTTTACCATTTTCTTAAAATTCAATAATTATAGATGATTCTAATTTAACCCTTTCGCGCCGACTGTCACAAATACGTGCCAGTATGAAACCGTATCAATCAGGGTAAAAAGATAAAACTGGTAATCAAAGTATTTCTTTAGCAGTTTATTTGTGGGCGGAGTTATAATTGTTTGATTTATTTAATTCACCATTACTTTGTTCAAAATAAAACTATTTAGTTACACTTTGAATTAACATTTATTATTTATATGATTAAACTAACAATAATTGAAGTAAAATAGTAAGTAAGTCTGTCAAATTAGTAAGTAAGTAAGTCTGTCAAATTAGTAATTTGACAAAGTAAGTCTGTCAAATTAGCAACGACTACATTTATGTTACCGTTTTTTATTTAACTTCAACTTGATTCTGATTTTGTACGAATCACTTTTCTGAATCACCCGTCCCCAAAAGGTTAAGTACAGTACGTTTTTTTTTTTTTTTTTTTTTTTTTTTTTTTTTTTTTTTTTTTTTTTGAAATGTGGTTTTTGAATAGGGTACTAGTGACAAGTGAATGAATTTTATGACGGGCACAGCAAGAAGCAAATAGTTATTTTAATAAAGTTTCATTTATGTGCATTTTTGTAAAAACTCTATTTTCACAACATTATTTTTTTGAATGAAAAATTATTCAATGTTATTTAGTAAAATGAAAAATTAAAATTAAATTCGCTATCTACAAACGTTAAATTTGATAATTTTTTAATAAAAAAATTAATGATTAGTTAGTTAAAATTGTAGGGGGATTTCATTTATTGTTTTTCTCAAAAAATAATTGAGAATTGTACATATTTATTTTAGACTTTTCTGTCTTAAACTATTTTTCCCTGAAACTGATTTGAAGCAAAATTTAATGGAATAGTAATTTTGCAATTTAACTAGAGAGAAGTTTTT